>NC_056452.1:31309721-31322221 GCF_018296145.1 Oncorhynchus tshawytscha | reverse complement strand
ATGAGGAGAGAGAGAGAGAAGGAATGAGGAGAGAGAGAGAGAGAAGGAATGAGGAGAGAGAGAGAGAGAAGGAATGAGGAGAGGAGAGAGAGAAGGAATGAGGAGAGAGAGAGAGAGAAGGAATGAGGAGAGGAGAGAGAGAAGGAATGAGGAGAGAGAGAGAGAGAAGGAATGAGGAGAGGAGAGAGAGCGAATGAGGAAAGAGCGAGAATGAAGGATATGAGAGAGAGAGAGAGAGAGAAGGAATGAGGAGAGAGAGAGAAGGAATGAGGAGAGAGAGAGAGAATGAATGAGGGAAGGAGAGAGCGAGAGAAGGAATGAGGAGAGGAGAGAGAGAGAGAGAGAAGGAATGAGGAGAGAGAGAGAGAGGAATGAGGAGAGAGAGAGAGAAGGAATGAGGAGAGAGGGAGGGAGAAGGAATGAGGAGAGAGAGAGGGAGAAGGAATGAGGAGAGAGAGAATAATGAGGAGAGAGAGAATAATGAGGAGAGAGAAGGAATGAGGAGAGAGAGAGAGCGAAGGAATGAGGAGAGAGAGAGCGAAGGAATGAGGAGAGAGAGAGCGAAGGAATGAGGAGAGAGAGAGAGATGAGGAAGGAATGAGGAGAGAGAGAGAGCGAAGGAATGAGGAGAGAGAGAGAGAGAGAGAGCGAAGGAATGAGGAGAGAGAGAGAGCGAAGGAATGAGGAGAGAGAGAGGGAGAAGGAATGAGGAGAGAGAGAGGGAGAAGGAATGAGGAGAGAGAGAATAATGAGGAGAGAGAGAATAATGAGGAGAGAGCGAAGGAATGAGGAGAGAGAGAGAGCGAAGGAATGAGGAGAGAGAGAGCGAAGGAATGAGGAGAGAGAGAGGGAGAAGGAATGAGGAGAGAGAGAATAATGAGGAGAGAGAGAGAGAGAGCGAAGGAATGAGGAGAGAGAGAGAGAGAGCGAAGGAATGAGGAGAGAGAGAGAGAGAGCGAAGGAATGAGGAGAGAGAGAGAGAGCGAAGGAATGAGGAGAGAGAGAGAGCGAAGGAATGAGGAGAGAGAGAGAGCGAAGGAATGAGGAGAGAGAGAGAGAGAAGGAATGAGGAGAGAGAGAGAGAAGGAATGAGGAGAGGAGAGAGAGAAGGAATGAGGAGAGAGAGAGAGCGAAGAAATGAGGAGAGAGAGAGAGCGAAGGAATGAGGAGAGAGAGAGAGCGAAGAAATGAGGAGAGAGAGAGAGCGAAGGAATGAGGAGAGAGAGAGAGAGAAGGAATGAGGAGAGAGAGAGAGAAGGAATGAGGAGAGGAGAGAGAGAAGGAATGAGGAGAGAGAGAGAGCGAAGAAATGAGGAGAGAGGGAGCGAAGGAATGAGGAGAGAGAGAGAGCGAAGGAATGAGGAGAGAGAGAGAGCGAAGAAATGAGGAGAGAGAGAGAGCGAAGGAATGAGGAGAGAGAGAGAGAGAGAGAGCGAAGGAATGAGGAGAGAGAGAGAGAGAGAGAGAAGGAGAGAGAGAGAGAGAGAGGGAGAGAGAAGGAGAGAGAGAAGGAATGAGGAGAGAGAGAGAGAAGGAATGAGGAGAGAGAGAAGGAATGAGGAGAGAGAGCGAGAAGGAATGAGGAGAGAGAGCGAAGGAATGAGGAGAGGAGAGCGAAGGAATGAGGAGAGGAGAGAGAATGAATGAGGGAAGGAGAGAGAATGAAGGAGAGCTAGAGAGAGAGAGAAGGAATGAGGAGAGAGAGAGAGAGAATGAGGGAAGGAGGGAGAGAGAGAGAAGGAATGAGGAGAGGAGAGAATGAATGAGGGAAGGAGGGAGAGAGAGAGAAGGAATGGGGTGTTTGACATTGCTATCACAACAGAGAAAGCAAGTAGAGCATACTACTCAATAAAGAAAACAATACACATATTTAAACCCTATAATCCAACCAATCCTCCTGTATGGCAGTGAAATAAATATGGGATCCAGCATTGCTGTCAAAATGCAAATCATGGGACAAAACACCCACAGAAAAAAAACTGCACCTTGAAAACATCCTACATGTCCACACACATTCCCCACCAACCACGCATGCAGGGCAGATTTAGGGAGTCTTCCTCTTCTATTAGACCAATTAAATGAAGGGTCATACCAACACAGAGCGTTTATGGACAACCGTCTCTGCCCAGAAAGTGACCCCTTTTCAACCGATCCAAAAACACAATATTCACATTAACCCAAATGATTTGTCCCCCAGTGGTAAAACATACACAGATGGAATTGACTAATAAGAATGAATCAACTATTGGTTGAGGTCAGAGAAAGAATGCTGGAAAGAGACTTCCTGTGTAAAAGACCCCAAAACAAAGAAAAACCTTCAACTAAATACAGAATTAGTGATCATAGCCTGGCAACCGAAACGGGGAGAAAGAGAGGACGAGCAAGAGACACACACACAGAGAGGGAGAGAAACACACAGAGAGGGAGAGAAACACACAGAGAGAGGGAGAGAAACACACAGAGAGAGGGAGAGAAGCACACAGAGAGGGAGAGAAACACACAGAGAGAGGGAGAGAAACACACAGAGAGAGGGAGAGAAACACACAGAGAGAGGGAGAGAAGCACACAGAGAGGGAGAGAAGCACACAGAGAGAGGGAGAGAAGCACACAGAGAGAGGGAGAGACACACACACAGAGAGGGAGAGAAGCACACAGAGAGAGGGAGAGAAGCACACAGAGAGAGGGAGAGAAGCACACAGAGAGAGGGAGAGAAGCACACAGAGAGAGGGAGAGAAGCACACAGAGAGAGGGAGAGAAGCACACACAGAGAGGGAGAGAAGCACACAGAGAGAGGGAGAGAAGCACACAGAGAGGGGAGAGAAGCACACAGAGAGAGGGAGAGAAGCACACAGAGAGAGGGAGAGAAGCACACAGAGAGAAGGAGAGAAGCACACAGAGAGAGGGAGAGAAGCACACAGAGAGAGGGAGAGAAACACACAGAGAGAGGGAGAGAAGCACACAGAGAGAGGGAGAGAAACACACAGAGAGAGGGAGAGAAGCACACACAGAGAGGGAGAGAAGCACACAGAGAGAGGGAGAGAAGCACACAGAGAGAGGGAGAGAAACACACAGAGAGAGGGAGAGAAGCACACAGAGAGAGGGAGAGAAGCACACAGAGAGAGGGAGAGAAACACACAGAGAGAGGGAGAGAAGCACACAGAGAGAGGGAGAGAAACACACAGAGAGAGGGAGAGAAGCACACACAGAGAGGGAGAGAAGCACACAGAGAGAGGGAGAGAAGCACACACAGAGAGGGAGAGAAGCACACAGAGAGAGGGAGAGAAACACACAGAGAGAGGGAGAGAAGCACACAGAGAGAGGGAGAGAAGCACACAGAGAGAGGGAGAGAAACACACAGAGAGAGGGAGAGAAGCACACAGAGAGAGGGAGAGAAACACACAGAGAGAGGGAGAGAAGCACACACAGAGAGGGAGAGAAGCACACAGAGAGAGGGAGAGAAACACACAGAGAGAGGGAGAGAAGCACACAGAGAGAGGGAGAGAAGCACACAGAGAGAGGGAGAGAAGCACACAGAGAGAGGGAGAGAAACACACAGAGAGAGGGAGAGAAACACACAGAGAGAGGGAGAGAAGCACACAGAGAGAGGGAGAGAAGCACACAGAGAGAGGGAGAGAAGCACACAGAGAGAGGGAGAGAAGCACACAGAGAGAGGGAGAGAAGCACACAGAGAGAGGGAGAGAAACACACAGAGAGAGGGAGAGAAGCACACAGAGAGAGGGAGAGAAGCACACAGAGAGAGGGAGAGAAGCACACAGAGAGAGGGAGAGAAACACACAGAGAGAGGGAGAGAAACACACAGAGAGAGGAGAGAAGCACACAGAGAGAGGGAGAGAAGCACACAGAGAGAGGGAGAGAAGCACACAGAGAGAGGGAGAGAAGCACACAGAGAGAGGGAGAGAAGCACACAGAGAGAGGGAGAGAAGCACACAGAGAGAGGGAGAGAAGCACACAGAGAGAGGGAGAGAAGCACACAGAGAGAGGGAGAGAAGCACACAGAGAGGGAGAGAAGCACACAGAGAGGGAGAGAAGCACACAGAGAGGGAGAGAAGCACACAGAGAGGGAGAGAAGCACACAGAGAGAGGGAGAGAAGCACACAGAGAGAGGGAGAGAAGCACACAGAGAGAGGGAGAGAAGCACACAGAGAGAGGAGAGAGAAGCACACAGAGAGGAGAGAAGCACACAGAGAGGGAGAGAAGCACACAGAGAGAGGGAGAGAAGCACACAGAGAGAGGGAGAGAAGCACACAGAGAGGGGAGAGAAGCACACAGAGAGGGAGAGAAGCACACAGAGAGGGAGAGAAGCACACAGAGAGGGAGAGAAGCACACAGAGAGGGAGAGAAGCACACACAGAGGGAGAGAAGCACACAGAGAGGGAGAGAAGCACACAGAGGGAGAGAAGCACACAGAGAGGGAGAGAAGCACACAGAGAGGGAGAGAAGCACACAGAGAGAGGGAGAGAAGCACACAGAGAGAGGGAGAGAAGCACACAGAGAGGGAGAGAAGCACACAGAGAGGGAGAGAAGCACACAGAGAGAGGGAGAGAAGCACACAGAGAGAGGGAGAGAAGCACACAGAGAGAGGGAGAGAAGCACACAGAGAGAGGGAGAGAAGCACACAGAGAGAGGGAGAGAAGCACACAGAGAGAGGGAGAGAAGCACACAGAGAGAGGGAGAGAAGCACACAGAGAGAGGGAGAGAAGCACACAGAGAGAGGGAGAGAAGCACACAGAGAGGGAGAGAAGCACACAGAGAGAGGGAGAGAAGCACACAGAGAGAGGGAGAGAAGCACACAGAGAGAGGGAGAGAAGCACACAGAGAGAAGGAGAGAAGCACACAGAGAGAGGGAGAGAAGCACACAGAGAGAGGGAGAGAAGCACACAGAGAGAGGGAGAGAAGCACACAGAGAGGGAGAGAAGCACACAGAGAGGGAGAGAAGCACACAGAGAGAGGGAGAGAAGCACACAGAGAGAGGGAGAGACACACACAGAGAGAGGGAGAGACGCACACACAGAGAGGGAGAGACGCACACACAGAGAGGGAGAGACGCACACACAGAGAGGGAGAGACGCACACACAGAGAGGGAGAGACGCACACACAGAGAGGGAGAGACGCACACACAGAGAGGGAGAGAAGCACACAGAGAGAGGGAGAGAAGCACACAGAGAGAGGGAGAGAAGCACACAGAGAGAGGGAGAGAAGCACACAGAGAGAGGGAGAGAAGCACACAGAGAGAGGGAGAGAAGCACACAGAGAGAGGGAGAGAAGCACACAGAGAGAGGGAGAGAAGCACACAGAGAGAGGGAGAGAAGCACACAGAGAGAGGGAGAGAAGCACACAGAGAGGGAGAGAAGCACACAGAGAGGGAGAGAAGCACACAGAGAGGGAGAGAAGCACACAGAGAGAGGGAGAGAAGCACACAGAGAGAGGGAGAGAAGCACACAGAGAGAGGGAGAGAAGCACACAGAGAGAGGGAGAGAAGCACACAGAGAGAGGGAGAGAAGCACACAGAGAGAGGGAGAGAAGCACACAGAGAGAGGGAGAGAAGCACACAGAGAGAGGGAGAGACACACACAGAGAGAGGGAGAGACACACACACAGAGAGGGAGAGACACACACAGAGAGGGAGACACACACACGTAGAGAGAGAGAGAGAGAGTTTGTTGTCTACTTGCTTTGGCAATGTAAACGTATGTTTCCCCTGCCGATAAAGCCCTTGAGAGAAACGGAGTGCTGGGTGGACTGCTGAGTGAACCAGGGACTGGGACTCGTATTGGCAGTCCCAGGGTTCATCCCAAATGGCACCATGTTCCCTATTGGTCCTGGTCAAAGGTAGTGCACTACGTAGGGAATAGGGTGCCAAAGGGCCCTGATAAATAGTAGTGCACTATGTAGGGAATAGGGTGCCATTGGGACACAACTCTGACTCGGGCTGGAAGCCACTGACCAGACCGAACCTCAGACTGACGATCCACCGCTGTTGGTGGGAAAAAACCACAAGTGTTACTGCCTGCCTGGATAGCTTTACTGTTCCAGAATGTGTTGACGAACCACCATCTCTCCCTCCCTATGAGGAATGTGTAAGAGAGAGGGTGAAAGGGTAGATTAGGGGAGAACGAGATGTTCTGCTGAGCTCTCCACCTCCTAACACTAGCGCCCCTCTAGTGTTTTGATGTCTAGCAAGCGGTCTGGCACTCTGCCAGAGTTGGAACAGTCACTCACTTCCCCCTGTGCCCTCCGGTGGATGGTTGAAGACCTCCCTGAACAGAGCCATGAACTTCTCTAGACTGAGGGGCAGGGTGGACTGCTGGGTGGACTGAGGGGCAGGTTGGACTGAGGGGCAGGGTGGACTGCTGGGTAGACTGAGGGGCAGGGTGGACTGCTGGGTAGACTGAGGGGCAGGGTGGACTGCTGGGTGGACTGAGGGGCAGGGTGGACTGCTGGGTGGACTGAGGGGCAGGGTGGACTGCTGGGTAGACTGAGGGGCAGGGTGGACTGCTGGGTGGACTGAGGGGCAGGGTGGACTGCTGGATGGACTGAGGGGCAGGGTGGACTGCTGGATGGACTGAGGGGCAGGGTTGCTGGGATGACTCATGGTAGGAGGCCACCTCTGGTTGGGGTGGTGTCGAGGCACACCTGTTAATTGAAATGCATTCCACGTGACTACCTCATGAAGCTGGTTGAGAGAATGCCAAGAGTGTGCAAAGCTGTCATCAAGGCAAAGGGTGGCTACTTTGAAGAATCTTAAACTATAATTTGATTTGTTTAAGACTTTTTTTACTTAATTTTTTTACATCTTTTCATTTGTGTTATTTCATAGTTTTTATGTCTTCACTATTATTCTACAATGTAGAAAATAGTAAAAATAAAGAAAACCCTTGAAGGTTTGTCCAACATTTTGACTGGTACTGTGTGTTAAAATGCTGTTCATTGACTACAGCTCACTGTTCAACCCCATAGTGCCCATCACTAAGCTAAGGACTCTGGGACTAAACACCTCCCTCTGCAACTGGATCCTGGACTTCCTGACAGGGCGAACCCCCAGGTGGTGAGGGTAGGCAACAACACATCTGCCACACTGATCCTCAACACTGGGGCCCCTCCTGTACTTCTTGTTCACCCACGACTGCATGGCCAGGCACGACTCCACCATTATTAAGTTTGCTGACAACACAACAGTGGTAGGGCCTGATCACAGACAACGACGAGATGGCCTATAGGGAGGAGGTCAGAGACCTGGCAGTGTTGTGCCAGGACAACAACCTCTCCCTCAATGTGGGCAAGACAAAGGAGATGATTGTGGACTACAGGAAAAGGAGGACCGAACAAGCCCCGATTCTCATTGACGGAGCTGTAGTGGAGCTTCCAGTTCCTCGGTTGTTCACGTCAACAACAAACTATCATTGTCCAAACACACCAAGACAGTCGTGAAGAGGGCATGACAACATTTTTCCCTCTTAGGAGACTGAAAAGATTTGGTATGGATCCTGAGATACTCAAAAGGTTCTACAGCTGCACCATCGAGAGCATCCTGACTGGTTGCATCACCGCCTGGTATGGCAACTGCTCCACCTCAGACCGCAAGGCACTACAGAGGGTAGTGCGTACGGCCCCGTACATCACTGGGGCCAAGCTTCCTGACATCCAGGACCTCTACACCAGGCGGTGTCAGAGGAAGACCCAAATAATTGTCAAAGACTTCAGCCACCCAACTAGAACACAGTTACTGTCCTGGTACTATATGGATGACAGGGTGAGGCCTGGTACTATATGGGTGACAGGGTGAGGCCTGGTACTATATGGATGACAGGGTGAGGCCTGACTGGAGCACAGTTACTGTCCTGGTACTATTTGGATGACAGGGTGAGGCCTGGTACTATATGGGTGACAGGGTGAGGCCTGGTACTATATAATGACAGGGTGAGGCCTGACTAGAACACAGTTACTGTCCTGGTACTATTTGTATGACAGGGTGAGGCCTGGTACTATATGGGTGACAGGGTGAGGCCTGACTGGAGCACAGTTACTGTCCTGGTACTATATGGATGACAGGGTGAGGCCTGGTACTATATGGGTGACAGGGTGAGGCCTGGTACTATATGGATGACAGGGTGAGGCCTGACTGGAGCACAGTTACTGTCCTGGTACTATTTGGATGACAGGGTGAGGCCTGGTACTATATGGGTGACAGGGTGAGGCCTGGTACTATATAATGACAGGGTGAGGCCTGACTAGAACACAGTTACTGTCCTGGTACTATTTGTATGACAGGGTGAGGCCTGGTACTATATGGGTGACAGGGTGAGGCCTGACTGGAGCACAGTTACTGTCCTGGTACTATATGGATGACAGGGTGAGGCCTGGTACTATATGGGTGACAGGGTGAGGCCTGGTACTATATGGATGACAGGGTGAGGCCTGACTGGAGCACAGTTACTGTCCTGGTACTATTTGGATGACAGGGTGAGGCCTGGTACTATATGGGTGACAGGGTGAGGCCTGGTACTATATAATGACAGGGTGAGGCCTGACTAGAACACAGTTACTGTCCTGGTACTATTTGTATGACAGGGTGAGGCCTGGTACTATATGGGTGACAGGGTGAGGCCTGACTGGAGCACAGTTACTGTCCTGGTACTATATGGATGACAGGGTGAGGCCTGGTACTATATGGGTGACAGGGTGAGGCCTGACTGGAGCACAGTTACTGTCCTGGTACTATATGGATGACAGGGTGAGGCCTGGTACTATATGGATGACAGGGTGAGGCCTGAGTAGAACACAGTTACTGTCCTGGTACTGTATGGGTGACAGGTGAGGCCTGACTAGAACACAGTTACTGTCCTGGTACTATATGGATGACAGGGTGAGGCCTGGTACTATATGGGTGACAGGGTGAGGCCTGACTAGAACACAGTTACTGTCCTGGTACTAAATGGATGACAGGGTGAGGCCTGACTAGAACACAGTTACTGTCCTGGTACTACATGGATGACAGGGTGAGGCCTGACTGGAACACAGTTACTGTCCTGGTACTATATGGATGATTGGGTGAGGCCTGGTACTATATGGGTGACATGGTGAGGCCTGACTAGAACACAGTTACTGTCCTGGTACTATATGGATGACAGGGTGAGGCCTGGTACTATATGGATGACAGGGTGAGGCCTGGTACTATATGGATGACAGGGTGAGGCCTGGTACTATATGGATGACAGGGTGAGGCCTGACTAGAACACAGTTACTGTCCTGGTACTATATGGATGACAGGGTAAGGCCTGACTAGTACAAAGTTACTGTCCTGGTACTATATGGATGACAGGATGAGGCCTGGTACTATATGGATGACAGGGTGAGGCCTGGTACTATATGGATGACAGGGTGAGGCCTGACTAGAACACAGTTACTGTCCTGGTACTATATGGATGACAGGGTGAGGCCTGACTGGAACACCGTTACTGTCCTGGTACTATATGGATGACAGGGTGAGGCCTATCCCATCTCTCTGTCTCTCTCTGGGTCTCTGTCTCTCTCTGGGTCTCTGTCTCTCTCTGGGTCTCTGTCTCTCTCTGGGTCTCTGTCTCTCTCTGGGTCCCTGTCTCTGTCTGGGTCTCTTGTCTTTCTATCGCTCTCTTCTGTCCCTCTCTGAAGGGTCAGATTCTGTCTTTCAGCCCCAGCCTGTGGCTGCCACTCCACTCCACCGTCCTTCCCATGGAATCGGGGGAAGTAGCCGTACTCTAACCCTGAGCACGGATACCGCTCATGACTGACCACAATAGGGTCAGGAAGAGGATGCTCGTTTACTCCTGAACCCAGGCTAACTCTTCAGTCTGACCCCAAACCACCTCCTTGTTTTAGGAATTAGCGAATCACTTTAGAGGATCACTGTGTTTTTCTTTCCAGTCTTTTAGTTTGACTGTTGGATAGAAGGGATGGGGTTTTTCTCTCTCTTCTGTTCTGACACCCTATTCCCTATGTAGTGCCCACTGCCAATAGAGCTCTGGTCAAATTTAGTGCACTCTAGAGGGAATTGGGGTGCCAATTGGGACACTTCTGTGGTCTCCTCTCTTCTCTCCTGAGATGGTTGTTTTTCCTCAGAACAGGTGTCATGGCTGCAGCATTGGGCCAAATCTCACTGGTGTTTTGGGGAAGGATTGTGGCAAGGACATAGTCCTGAAGAAAGCACAGTACAACTCAATCTGCAATGTAACTTTATACTTACACACACTCGCTCACTCACTCACTCACTCACACACTCACTCATTCACACACTCACTCACTCACTCACTCTCTACACACCCACTCTCTACTCACTCACACACACTCACTCATTCACTCACACTCACACTCACTCACTCACTCACTCACTCACTCACTCACTCACTCACTCACTCACTCACCCTTCCAGGCTTGTAAGTGAAGGTTTGAGGTCAGCATGTTATGTTGAAGGGCTTGTTTAGCAGTTTGTGTGGGTGTGTTAACAGAGGTCTGAACAGGATCAACACGTGTTTTATTGGCTGCCTCTCTCGTCTATTATCATTAAACCCTGTTAGCGAGACAAAGGTTGAATCTCCATGTGTTCGTCCCAAATTGCACCCTATTCCCTATATAGCGGACTACTTTTGACCAGGACCCATAGAAAGTAGTGCACTACTTTTGACCAGGACCCATAGAAAGTAATGCACTACATTTGACCAGGGCCCATAGAAAGTAGTGCACTACTTTTGACCAGGACCCACAGAAAGTAGTGCACTATGTTTGACCCGGACCCGTAGAAAGTAGTGCACTACGTTTGACCCGGACCCGTAGAAAGTAGTGCACTACGTTTGACCAGGGCCCGTAGAAAGTAGTGCACTACGTTTGACCAGGACCCGTAGAAAGTAGTGCACTACGTTTGACCAGGACCCGTAGAAAGTAGTGCACTACGTTTGACCAGGGCCCGTAGAAAGTAGTGCACTACGTTTGACCCGGACCCGTAGAAAGTAGTGCACTACGTTTGACCCGGACCCGTAGAAAGTAGTGCACTACGTTTGACCAGGGCCCGTAGAAAGTAGTGCACTACGTTTGACCAGGGCCCGTAGAAAGTAGTGCACTACGTTTGACCAGGGCCCGTAGAAAGTAGTGCACTACGTTTGACCAGGGCCCGTAGAAAGTAGTGCACTACGTTTGACCAGGACCCGTAGAAAGTAGTGCACTACGTTTGACCAGGACCCATAGAAAGTAGTGCACTACGTTTGACCAGGACCCATAGAAAGTAGTGCACTACGTTTGACCAGGGCCCGTAGAAAGTAGTGCACTACGTTTGACCAGGGCCCGTAGAAAGTAGTGCACTACGTTTGACCAGGGCCCGTAGAAAGTAGTGCACTACGTTTGACCAGGACCCGTAGAAAGTAGTGCAATACGTTTGACCAGGACCCGTAGAAAGTAGTGCACTACGTTTGACCAGGGCCCGTAGAAAGTAGTGCACTACGTTTGACCAGGACCCGTAGAAAGTAGTGCACTACGTTTGACCAGGACCCATAGAAAGTAGTGCAGCATATATAGAATGTGGTGCCATTTGGGATGTGATCCATTGATCCCGCGGGACCGGTTTCATCTATGTAGATGTATAAACACAACAAGGCCTGCTTCCCAAATGGCACCCTCTTCCCTATAGAGTGTAACTACTTTTCACCAGAGCTGTATGGGATTCCCTATGTGCCTGGGTTAAAAGTAGTGCACTGCGTTTGACCAGGGCCCATAGAAAGTAGTGCAATGCGTAGGGAATAGGGTGCAGTTTAGGAAGCATTGTGATTTACAAGGTAGAAACATGGAGCTAACAGTATAGTTTGGATCCAACGAAGCCCTGATGACACGCACTCGCTCACAGTCACCTTGATCTTTCTATTTAAAGGGACAGTGTAGAGCACCTTAGCATAGCAGGGTATAACTCCGGTACCCGGGCAGCTCTACACATCATAAATACACCAGACTACTATTACAGTGGGTTCAGTCAATCAAATGTATTTATGAAGCCCTCCTTACATCGACCGATGTCACAAAGTGCCGTACAGACACCCAGCCGCCGTTGTCTTTACAGGGTTGTAAAGACATACAGACAGCTCGTTTCATGAAGATGTGTCTGTACTAGGGTCTAGAAGACGTCCAGTAAGATCATCGACTGTCATTGTCAGGTACTTCAGGTTCTACTGAGTTAGTCGGACTAACATAACTATTGTCTTGCCTACTGTTATTCGGAATACTGGGTTCAAGGTTGTTCCCCCCCCCCCTAAATTACTGACATAACCACATTAAATAGTCTGGCCAATGCTTATGTTTCTGAATTTCTTTTTGTGGAAAGGGTCAACCTTTTCTCGTACCGTCCAACACCCACTAGCACAACACCGTCCAACACCCACTAGCACAACACCGTCCAACGCCCACTAGCGCAACACCGTCCAACACCCACTAGCACAACACCGTCCAACACCCACTAGCACAA
>NC_056452.1:31257221-31304721 GCF_018296145.1 Oncorhynchus tshawytscha | reverse complement strand
AACCCACTGTTCCTAGGCCGTCATTGAAAATAAGAATTTGTTCTTAACTGACTTGCCTAGTTAAAATAAAGGTTTAAAAAAACTGCATGGTTTTCTGAGTCCTAGTGGGACGACCACACAACATATCATCACGCGACTCAAGTTTATTTTCAATATGATGGTTATTATATCAAATTAAATCCTGAGAACGCGAAGTGAAGCGATCTTCTCTGTCGTCGCCGGATGTGTTTTATATATGTTTGCTTATAAAGGAGTTTCTATCACCAGTTGTCGTGGGAGTGGCCAACGGTTCCATCTCTGACCAGGAATTTGTTCACAGACACAAAATGTTGCTGTTTTTAAGGCTTGTTTTCTGCAATCATAAAACCACTCATTTTTTGGTGTCCATTCTTATCTAATGAAAAATGTCTCCATATCTACTGAATCAAGCTTGTAACGTCAGCACCGTGACCTTCAGAGGGGAAGGGAGCCTGAACGCACAGGCAATAGATTTCCAGCTTGCAGGCCGACACTGGAAAAAGTTACCGAGTGAAAGAGTGAGGGCTTTGCATAGACACTTTGTTGCGTTTTGTTGTGGGACTAGAATAAATGCCTGGAACCTAAAATAACATTATTAACCGGTTCCCATGCTTTTTAAAATAACGGTTCTCTTCCGGAACAGTATTGATCACTTTCGTTCCAGGTTCCATTCCTGTTCCTTGAAAATGTTGGTTATTTTTCGGTGTTCTGTCCCCTGAACCGGTTCTGACCCCTGCTTTTAAGACAGTGATGTTTGTGCCAAAAACATTTGTTAATAATCACCAGCAGTGGAAATAAAATAGAATGCCAACATTACTGGACTTGCAAACTGTCTGACTAACTTTTTTTCAGGAAATGTAGTATCCCTTGGGTAGCAGCAGCAGATATTTTCTTCATCCTGTGGCAAACACATTTATTAAATGAGTCAAGAGTATTGAAGTTAGGTTGATGCAGCCATCTAGCTAATGTTAGCTAGCTATCTATCTAGCTAGGCTACTCTTAAGCTATTGTTAGTTGTTAGCTATCTATCTAGCTAGGCTACTCTAAAGCTATTGTTAGTTGTTTTGTTAGCTAGCTAGCTATCTAGCTAGGCTAGTCTAAAGCTATCTATCTATCTTAAGTAGTTTTGTTAGCTAGCTCTAAATTGGATCATTACCGATAAGTTTTATAGGACGACTTAACTGCTTTTATTAACTGCTTCTATTAACACATCTTGAATTCGCTCTCGTAGAGGAGGGTTTCCACTAGATAGCACAGCCACAGAGTCAGATTCCACAGACCGGAGAGGAGGGTTTCCACTAGATAGCACAGCCACAGAGTCAGATTCCACAGACCGGAGAGGAGGGTTTCCACTAGATAGCACAGCCACAGAGTCAGATTCCACAGACCGGAGAGGAGGGTTTCCAGATAGCACAGCCACAGAGTCAGATTCCACAGACCGGAGAGGAGGGTTTCCACTAGAGGGTTTCCACAGACCGGAGAGGAGGGTTTCCAGATAGCACAGCCACAGAGTCAGATTCCACAGACCGGCACAGCCACAGAGTCAGATTCCACAGACCGGAGAGGAGGGTTTCCACTAGATAGCACAGCCACAGAGTCAGATTCCACAGACCGGAGAGGAGCGTGAGCAAAGAAAAGAAACCAAATGCAGAGTCCAACAAAAGAGGTGCTGGTGCATCATTCGCGGGGGATGGTCTAATTAGCATAATAATACAAAATCCGCCAGTTTACGGTAGAGTTTTTTTTCTTCATTGGATGCGTCTCAATCCACCTCATCCGCCGATTGTCACACTTCCTCATCCGCGGTGAAAGGTGACAGAGCTGGAGGGGCGTTTGTCAGACCATGAAAGACCATTTTCAAAAAATCGTCTGTAACAACTCTCACGAACACGATGGTGTTCTCCGTTGTGCTCTATAACCGACACAAATATCTCGGGACTCGTCTGACGTCGGTACAGTCAATCTACCAACTTCTGTCTGTAGCTTCTGAAGGTCCCCTGGTACCAGTTGAAAAAAAGAAAAAATGAGGGGTTAAAAAAATATTTGTCCTAATCTTTCTCATATCTTTAAGATATAGGACAGACACCTCAGAACAAACTTTATTTAGATTTTTTTTTTTTGGTGGAGATTCTGTTGTTCCATGTAGTGAATCTGTTATTCAATGTGTTTGTATGGGCTAATAACTGTAAGGCCAAATACAAATCTACCTCAAATTATTTTCTGTATATATTTTGACACCAAGAGGTCTTAAAATACTAAATCAAATAGCAAAATTATCCTTGGTATCACCTTCTTTAAAACAATTCCATATAGCTTAGTAGAACCTCCCTACCACTGGCTTTACACTTTGGTTTGTTTGGTTAAAACACTATAGACTACCCTCCTGCCAGAGAAAGGGTTTCATTTACAGTTAATATAATCACTATGAACCCATGATAAAACCTTTAGAAACCCTTACTGTAAAAGCTTATTGTAAAATGTATCTTTAAACATAACAGACTACCCTCCTACCAGAGAAAAGGGTTTCATGAACCCTTCATACAGGAAACATTTATTGTAAAACATTGTGGACTACAGCTGTGTACATAACATCCTATTCCCTATATAAATAGGGTACAGGGTACCATTATGGACTACATTCCTGCCCTAGAAACCAAGGGGCCACTCTTCCCCCAAGGAGTCACACAGTTTGGAGGGAGACCAAAACATGACTGTAGGCTTATCACGAGATCAAGTCCTCATCCCAAATGGCACCCTATTCCCTATATAATGCAGTCATTTTACTACCAGAGCCCTGGTCTAAAGTAGTGCACTATGTAGGGAATAGGGTGCCATAGGGCTTTGGTCTAAAGTAGTGCTCTATATAGGGAATAGGGTTCCATAGGACTCTGGTCTAAAGTAGTGCACTACATAGGGAATAGGGTGCCATTTTGGGAAGCAAGCCACTCTCTGGGACTCAAGCCAAAACCAACTCTGCTCGACACAGGACACTGTAAAGATGGAGCAACAGCTGATGTCTCCAGTCACGCCGTTCACACACACACATTTTGTTCTTCTACCCTTGTTGGGGCTTAAAATTCATTTCCATTCACAATCTTATTTTCCCTAACCCATAACCCTGACCTTAACCCTAAACCTAATTCTTAACCCTAAACTTAACCCCTAACCATAACCCTGACCTTGGTTGCTGGTTAGACGCTTGGAATTCAGGCTAATATTTTTTTCTAACGGTCTGAAAGTCTTTTAGGTGACTTTTTTTTATGGTAAAGTGGCCATTCGGAAGCCACTTCTCACTAAAAGGTACACTCTACCATAAAGGCCTGACTAGGGAGCTGCAGAGATGGTTACCCTTCTGGAAGGATTTTCCATCTCTACAGAGGAACTCTGGAGCTCTGTCAGAGTGACCATCAGGTTCTTGGTCACCTCCCTGACCAAGGCTCTTCTCCCCCCTGATTGGTCAGTTTGTCCGGGCGACCGGCTCTAGGAAAAGTCTTGATGGTTCAAACTTCTCCCATTTTTAAGAATGACGGAGGCCACTGTGTATATTTGGACCTTCAATTCTGCAGACATTTTGTTTTGTTACACAACCCCAGATCTGTGCCTCGATTACAATCCTTTCTCTGAGCTTTACGGACAGCGCAGGACATTCCTAAATGTATCCCCCCACGGCGCTGTGCAGGCCAGGCCGAGCATGTCCCTGTAGTTCCACAACACAGCTGGTAGAAGAAACATCTTGAGTCGCGCAAAATTGATTTATAACATTGCGGATTAAGTACATTTGCGTGCACTACATCTTTACATCTCACTATACTCAGATCATGTATTTGGGTGTGTTTTGATATTTTTTGCTGTATAAACGAACAATGAGGAAGTGAATCGCGACTGGGGGATCTTAGCAACCCAAAGGTCGAGAGTTCGAATCTCATCATGGATAACTTGACCATTTTTTTTTTTTTTTGATAATTACCAACTTTTCTACTTACTTTGTACTTGCTACTTTTCAACTATTTAGCATGTTAGCTAATCCTTCTCCTAACCTTAAGCCCAACTCTTAACCGTTTAACCGAACGCCCCTAGCCTAGCTAATGTTAGCCAGCTAGCTAACGTTAACCACAACAAGTTGACAATTCGTAACATATACATATTGCAAATTGATAGGCTATTGTACGAATAGTAATTTGTACCATATGCGAATTGGATGATAGACATCACAAATGAATACATACCACACGAAACGTAACATTTCAAGGTGGTACAGCGTAGTAAGTAGCATAGCCATCTACGACTTAGGAAATGTGCTACGTCGACATTAAATGAGACAAATGTTGAATTAATTACAACTTCTTTTGAATGTGAACATGTGCAACATTGCATCAACAACAAGAACAAACGTGGTTTAATTCTCTGTGCATTCTCTATGCTGAAGAACAAACGTGGTTTAATTCTCTGTGCATTCTCTATGCTGAAGAACAAACGTGGTTTAATTCTCTGTGCATTCTCTATGCTGAAGAACAAACGTGGTTTAATTCTCTGTGCATTCTCTATGCTGAAGAACAAACGTGGTTTAATTCTCTGTGCATTCTCTATGCTGAAGAACAAACGTGGTTTAATTCTCTGTGCATTCTCTATGCTGAAGAACAAACGTGGTTTAATTCTCTGTGCATTCTCTATGCTGAAGAACAAACGTGGTTTAATTCTCTGTGCTGTGAACCACCAAACATGTTTTTCAAATGAAATACAGTTTCTGGAGCACGAAGGACAGTTGAACCAAAATAATAAACAGAACGTCCCTCTGGGCCGTGAAATATTCACAATATTCATGGATAAGTCACTCTGGGCCCTGCAATATTCATGGATAAGTCACTCTGGGCCCTGCAATATTCATGGATAAGTTGTTCTGGGCCCTGCAATATTCATGGATAAGTCACTATGGGCCCAGCAATATTCATGGATAAGTCACTATGGGCCCTGCAATATTCATGGATAAGTCACTATGGGCCCTGCAATATTCATGGATAAGTCACTATGGGCCCTGCAATATTCATGGATAAGTCACTCTGGGCCATGCAATATTCATGGATAAGTCACTCTGGGCCCAGCAATATTCATGGATAAGTCACTCTGGGCCCTGCAATATTCATGGATAAGTCACTCTGGGCCCTGCAATATTCATGGATAAGTTGTTCTGGGCCATGCAATATTCATGGATAAGTCACTCTGGGCCCTGCAATATTCATGGATAAGTCACTCTGGGCCCTGCAATATTCATGGATAAGTTGTTCTGGGCCCTGCAATATTCATGGATAAGTCACTCTGGGCCATGCAATATTCATGGATAAGTCACTATGGGCCCTGCAATATTCATTGATAAGTCACTCTGGGCCATGCAATATTCATGGATAAGTCACTCTGGGCCCTGCAATATTCATGGAAGTCACTCTGGGCCCTGCAGTAATGAGATAAATTACACTTTCTGTCTCCTACAAATGAACTCAGGTGTTCATCGGTGAGCCTGGTGCAGGTGTTCATCGGTGAGACTGGTGCAGGTGTTCATCTGTGAGACTGGTGCAGGTGTTCATCGGTGAGACTGGTGCAGGTGTTCATCGGTGAGACTGGTGCAGGTGTTCATCGGTGAGACTGGTGCAGGTGTTCATCGGTGAGCCTGGTGCAGGTGTTCATCGGTGAGCCTGGTGCAGGTGTTCATCGGTGAGCCTGGTGCAGGTGTTCATCGGTGAGCCTGGTGCAGGTGTTCATCGGTGAGCCTGGTGCAGGTGTTCATCGGTGAGCCTGGTGCAGGTGTTCATCGGTGAGCCTGGTGCAGGTGTTCATCGGTGAGCCTGGTGCAGGTGTTCATCGGTGAGCCTGGTGCAGGTGTTCATCGGTGAGCCTGGTGCAGGTGTTCATCGGTGAGCCTGGTGCAGGTGTTCATCGGTGAGCCTGGTGCAGGTGTTCATCGGTGAGCCTGGTGCAGGTGTTCATCGGTGAGCCTGGTGCAGGTGTTCATCGGTGAGCCTGGTGCAGGTGTTCATCGGTGAGCCTGGTGCGCTGTTTGTTTTTTAATAAAGGTCATTGTGGAGAAGACTGATTCACAGCTGTATGTGGAACCAAACATGTTCAGGATGTACAGTGCTCAGTTTCTTGAGAACAGGGACATCAGCTGCAGGCACCATCTTTTCCCCAGGAAGTGACATGGTCACGGTCACCAGCCTGCTCCTTCAAAGACACATTGCCTTGCAGCTCAATCAACTCCATCTGCTGCAATGTAACATCTACCCATCTGAAGATCTGTTTTGCTTCTTCTGACAACTGTGTCACATTTGTGACCATGAAGGGGTTCTGGATGAGAAGCAGCAGTTTTCATCTAACCCGTGATGTCATCAAAGTGAGCCTTGAAGTTATCCATCAGATTCTGGATGAAATCAACATGGTTTGGGAAACATCTTTGTCTCCCTGCTTTTGCTCCAGAAGTTTGAGGATGTGGAGAAGTTGTCCCTGGGGGATCATTCTTGAAAAGCTCAATTTTCTTCTGGAAAACCCAGATTACTGTTATCATATCACACACTGTGTTGTCTCGTCCCTGCAGCTTGACGTTCAATTGATTTAGGGTGTGATGTAATGTCTGCCAAAAATTCAGCTGTTTCCAACTTCTCATATTCCAAAAACTCTGAAAACGGAGTTGGCTCGTCACTCTTTTGCTCTGATGAGAAAGCTTTGCTTTCCTCCTGAATGGCCCAAAAGTGTTCCAAAACCCTGCCCTGCTGAGCCTTCTGACGTTGTTGTGCAGGTCGTAGGTCATCAACTGGCATTGGCGCCTGTCAGAACTTTCTCGTAGCAGACGGTGTTGAAGGGGTGATGTTGCTCTCAAAAAGTTGATCCGTTTCATCATCGTTGTCATGACCTCGGAAATACTCGTTACCCGGACTGGCACTCGGGACAGATTGGTGGTTGATGCAGTGGTAAGATGTCAGCTCCGGGTGGTCCTCTTTCAAACGTGCAACCAGTCCCCTCCCTCTTCCTGTAGGGTTCAACCAGTCCCCTCCCTCTTCCTGTAGTGTTCAACCAGTCCCCTCCCTCTTCCTGTAGGGTTCAACCAGTCCCCTCCCTCTTCCTGTAGTGTTCAACCAGTCCCCTCCCTCTTCCTGTAGGGTTCAACCAGTCCCCTCCCTCTTCCTGTAGGGTTCAACCAGTCCCCTCCCTCTTCCTGTAGTGTTCAACCAGTCCCCTCCCTCTTCCTGTAGGGTTCAACCAGTCCCCTCCCTCTTCCTGTAGGGTTCAACCAGTCCCCTCCCTCTTCCTGTAGGGTTCAACCAGTCCTCTTCCTGTAGGGTTCAACCAGTCCTCTTCCTCCCCTCTTCCTGTAGGGTTCAACCAGTCCTCTTCCTGTAGGGTTCAACCAGTCCTCTTCCTGTAGGGTTCAACCAGTCCTCTTCCTGTAGGGTTCAACCAGTCCTCTTCCTGTAGGGTTCAACCAGTCCTCTTCCTGTAGGGTTCAACCAGTCCTCTTCCTGTAGGGTTCAACCAGTCCTCTTCCTGTAGGGTTCAACCAGTCCTCTTCCTGTAGGGTTCAACCAGTCCTCTTCCTGTAGGGTTCAACCAGTCCTCTTCCTGTAGGGTTCAACCAGTCCTCTTCCTGTAGGGTTCAACCAGTCCTCTTCCTGTAGGGTTCAACCAGTCCTCTTCCTGTAGGGTTCAACCAGTCCTCTTCCTGTAGGGTTCAACCAGTCCTCTTCCTGTAGGGTTCAACCAGTCCTCTTCCTGTAGGGTTCAACCAGTCCTCTTCCTGTAGGGTTCAACCAGTCCTCTTCCTGTAGGGTTCAACCAGTCCTCTTCCTGTAGGGTTCAACCAGTCCCCTCCCTCTTCCTGTAGGGTGCAACCAGTTGATAACTACACTCCTATCTGTGTAGTTAACAGTTGAACAGCGGTCAAATCTTTCTGTTTCTTTCCGCCTGCTTGTCCCAAGGTTCCGCGTAAGATATTTGGATTAATGTGATTGGGTAAGACGCAGGCCTCTTGTATTTGCATATAACCACACGATCGGATTAGACAGGGCAATAGTAGAGGTGGACGTTGCTTTGAGAGAGAAAGATTTTTTAAAGCTGTGTAAAGCTGTGTAAAAAATCAAATTTAAATAAATAAATGCAATGTTGTCCGGATTGACCCTTCTCTGGGTCCAGACTTGGACCGCGGTCTGCCAGTTGAGTTTGGCTGGCGGTTCAAGTTACCTCTTGTGGATCAGAAAATTGCGGGTTCGCCTCCCGGAGGAGATATTTTTCCACCATTCTTTCGTTTATAGTTTTATAGACAAGTACAAACATAACTTTAAGCTAAAATTATTGCGACATTTGTCATGTATTGTCCATTGATCAGCACCGCAATTGATAAAACAGGACCATGTTTGAAACCCAAGTGGTTCTGAGCACATGTTGACGTTCGACAGATAAGCTAACAGAGCCTGTCTACGTTCCTGATTTCTCCTCTACTGTGTTCGACACCACCTGTTATGCTGGGCACCTACTGACCAATAAAGGATGTTATGTTTGTTTTGTTTGGCTAAAAATGAAGGTTTAAAGGAATACAGGCACAACAGTACGACATGACAAAACGGCTCAATCAAGCAAAGCTTGCTTTCACAAAAAAGAAAATGTAAAGCATTGAAAAGGTAGCGGGATACTATCTTACTGTGGTGTGTGAAGAATCCAATACTTTATCTTGTATGTGGTACAAATCACACTATTGTGGAAGCACCTCCTCTAAGAGTCTGAATGAGGCTGTTTGAGAAGGTTTGAATCCTAAGCAACCTGCCAACACATAGTCTGAAGTACAATACCAACATAGCTACTGTAGTAGGTCAAAGCTGGGTGCTGGAAAACCTTGGTATAGCATGGGTGGAATAGGCATTGTGGTGCTGTAAAACCTTGGTAGAGCATGGGTGGAATAGGCATTGTGGTGCTGTAAAACCTTGGTAGAGCATAGGTGGAATAGGCATTATGGTGCTGTAAAACCTTGGTATAGCATGGGTGGAATAGGCATTGTGGTGCTGTAAAACCTTGGTATAGCATGGGTGGAATAGGCATTGTGGTGCTGGAAAACCTTGGTATAGCATGGGTGGAATAGGCATTGTGGTGCTGTAAAACCTTGGTAGAGCATGGGTGGAATAGGCATTATGGTGCTGTAAAACCTTGGTATAGCATGGGTGGAATAGGCATTATGGTGCTGTAAAACCTTGGTAGAGCATGGGTGGAATAGGCATTGTGGTGCTGTAAAACCTTGGTATAGCATGGGTGGAATAGGCATTATGGTGCTGTAAAACCTTGGTATAGCATGGGTGGAATAGGCATTGTGGTGCTGTATAACCTTGGTAGAGCATGGGTGGAATAGGCATTATGGTGCTGTAAAACCTTGGTAGAGCATGGGTGGAATAGGCATTGTGGTGCTGTAAAACCTTGGTATAGCATGGGTGGAATAGGCATTGTGGTGCTGGAAAACCTTGGTATAGCATGGGTGGAATAGGCATTGTGGTGCTGTAAAACCTTGGTAGAGCATGGGTGGAATAGGCATTGTGGTGCTGTAAAACCTTGGTAGAGCATGGGTGGAATAGGCATTGTGGTGCTGTAAAACCTTGGTATAGCATGGGTGGAATAGGCATTGTGGTGCTGGAAAACCTTGGTATAGCATGGGTGGAATAGGCATTGTGGTGCTGTAAAACCTTGGTATAGCATGGGTGGAATAGGCATTGTGGTGCTGTAAAACCTTGGTATAGCATGGGTGGAATAGGCATTGTGGTGCTGTAAAACCTTGGTATAGCATGGGTGGAATAGGCATTGTGGTGCTGTAAAACCTTGGTAGAGCATGGGTGGAATAGGCATTGTGGTGCTGTAAAACCTTGGTAGAGCATGGGTGGAATAGGCATTGTGGTGCTGTAAAACCTTGGTAGAGCATGGGTGGAATAGGCATTGTGGTGCTGTAAAACCTTGGTATAGCATGGGTGGAATAGGCATTGTGGTGCTGTAAAACCTTGGTATAGCATGGGTGGAATAGGCATTGTGGTGCTGTAAAACCTTGGTAGAGCATGGGTGGAATAGGCATTGTGGTGCTGTAAAACCTTGGTATAGCATGGGTGGAATAGGCATTGTGGTGCTGGAAAACCTTGGTAGAGCATGGGTGGAATAGGCATTGTGGTGCTCATGTGAGTTTCTTTTCTTTTTCAGCTTTAAACCAACGACTATTCTCTCTTAAAACAGTTTTTATTAAATCTTATACCTGCTTATTTTCTTTCACAGGGAGAAGAGTTAGCCTGGTGGCCAACTTCGTGAAGAGACATTTCAACCTGCGGTGTATTGTCAAGCATCAGTACGGAGGTTGGTAATCACCTAGTTTATACCTGCAGTGTATTGTCAAGCATCAGTACGGAGGTTGGTAATCACCTAGTTTATACCTGCAGTGTATTGTCCAGCATCAGTATGGAGGTTGGTTATCACCTAGTTTATACCTGCAGTGTATTGTCCAGCATCAGTATGGAGGTTGGTAATCACCTAGTTTATACCTGCAGTGTATTGTCCAGCATCAGTATGGAGGTTGGTAATCACCTAGTTTATACCTGCAGTGTATTGTCCAGCATCATACCTGCAGTGTATTGTCCAGCATCAGTATGGAGGTTGGTAATCACCTAGTTTATACCTGCAGTGTATTGTCAAGCATCAGTATGGAGGTTGGTAATCACCTAGTTTATACCTGCAGTGTATTGTCCAGCATCAGTATGGAGGTTGGTAATCACCTAGTTTATACCTGCAGTGTATTGTCAAGCATCAGTATGGAGGTTGGTTATCACCTAGTTTATACCTGCAGTGTATTGTCAAGCATCAGTATGGAGGTTGGTAATCACCTAGTTTATACCTGCAGTGTATTGTCAAGCATCAGTATGGAGGTTGGTAATTTTTTGACTGGTGCTGTATGTGCTTATGCAAAGCAGTGAGTCCACACAATCTACCTTTTAAAAGGTCTCTCCTTCACTTGTTTTAACATCCTGACCCTACCTGCCATGTGCGTGCTTGAGAACATCCTGCAAGTGTGTCCCTGGAGGGCCTCCTTAATCTGCCGTTAAGTTTGTCCCTGGTGGTCTGTCTTAGTCTGGTGTTAAGGTTGTCCCTGAAGGGCCTCCTTACTGAGACCGTAAAAAGCTGGGAGTCCCTTTTTCCTTCTATAGGAGGGCTGTGAGACTGAGAATGTTACATCTCCATGGCCCATCTCCTGCCCCTGACCTTATTCAGGGAACTACATGTCCCCTTCCTCTTGGGACACTTTCATGGTCCTCTTCCTCCCAAATGGAACTCTTCCTCTCGTAACCCTTAATATTGTTTCCCTGAAGAAGAACAGTGTCCTAAGCTGACCCCAGACCTGTCAGTAAAGTTCAAATCTGCCCCCTGACTCCTTAATTGGAGAAACAACTGAATGGCAATCCAATGGGTAGGCCTGCAGTGCATTCAAAACTATTTATACCCCTTTTCCACATTTTGTAACGTTACAGCCTTATTCTAAAACGACACGCTTTTAGTTCCCTCATCAATCTACGCACACTACCCAATAATGACAAAGCAAATACAGGTTTTTATCAGTTTTATAAAATAAATTAATAAAGAGAAATATCCCATGTACATAAGTATTCAGACCCTTTACTCAGTACTTTGTTGAATCACCTTTGGCAGCGATTACAGCCCCGAGTTTTTTTTGTTTTTTTATTTTTAAAAATGTCTAAACCTGTTTTCACACTGTCATTATTGGGTATTGGTCAACATGATGGCTGTATATTGTTCTGTTAAGCAATGTGCTTATTCTAATGAAAGTCTAGGTGGACTGGAGGATATTCATCTGACTCTACTGTGTACAGTCTTGAGAGACAACAAGCAGCCAAACAGTTTATTTTGTATTTTTATATAATTATATTATTCTTCAGGAAGCCATCTTCCTGAGCAATAAAAGGGCCCTGGTCTACAGTAGTGTACTATATAGGGATTAGGGCCCTGGTCTACAGTAGTGTACTATATAGGGATTAGGGCCCTGGTCTACAGTAGTGTACTATATAGGGATTAGGGCCCTGGTCTATAGTAGTGTACTATATAGGGATTAGGGCCCTTATCTATAGTAGTGTACTATATAGGGAATAGGTCCCTGGTCTACAGTAGTGTTCCATATAGGGAATAGGGCCCTGGTCTACAGTAGTGTACTATATAGGGAATAGGGCCCTGGTCTACAGTAGTGTTCTATATAGGGAATAGGGCACTGGTGTATAGTAGTGTTCTATATAGGGAATAGGGCCCTGGTCTACAGTAGTGTACTATATAGGGAATAGGGCCCTGGTCTACAGTAGTGTTCTATATAGGGAATAGGGCCCTGGTGTATAGTAGTTTTCTATATGGGGAATAGGGCCCTGGTGTATAGTAGTGTTCTATATAGGGAATAGGGCCCTGGTCTACAGTAGTGTACTATATAGGGAATAGGGCCCTGGTCTACAGTAGTGTACTATATAGGGAATAGGGCCCTGGTCTACAGTAGTGTACTATATAGGGAATAGGGCCCTGGTCTACAGTAGTGTACTATATAGGGAATAGGGTGCCATTTTAGACATAGATGTGATTTGTAATTTTAGACTAAGTTGCTCCATATTGTATGCTGTTAATCACGTAGTTCTGAGCCAGACGCACACACAACACACACACACACACACACACACACACACACACACACACACACACACACACACGGGAAACATCTGTAAACTTTCTGTGGTTTGAAGGTTTTGTAAATATCTGGCCTTGCTAACCTCACTCTGATTCGGCTGGATATCTGGCCTTGCTAACCTCACTCTGATTCAATGTGTGTGTGTGTGTGTGTATATATATATATATATATAATGTGTGTGTGTGTATACAGTGCCTTGCGAAAGCATTCGGCCCCCTTGAACTTTGTGACATTTCAGGCTTCAAACATAAAGATATAAAACTGTATTTTTTTGTGAAGAACCAACAAGTGGGACACAATCATGAAGTGGAACGACATTTATTGGATATTTCAAACTTTTTTAACAAATCAAAAACTGAAAAATTGGGCGTGCAAAATTATTCAGCCCCCTTAAGTTAATACTTTGTAGCGATTACAGCTGTAAGTCGCTTGGGGTATGTCTCTATCAGTTTTGCACATCGAGAGACTGACATTTTTTCCCATTCCTCCTTGCAAAACAGCTCGAGCTCAGTGAGGTTGGATGGAGAGCATTTGTGAACAGCAGTTTTCAGTTCTTTCCACAGATTCTCGATTGGATTCAGGTCTGGACTTTGACTTGGCCATTCTAACACCTGGAT
This sequence comes from Oncorhynchus tshawytscha, assembly GCF_018296145.1. Lineage (NCBI taxonomy): Eukaryota > Metazoa > Chordata > Actinopteri > Salmoniformes > Salmonidae > Oncorhynchus > Oncorhynchus tshawytscha. Next base: position 31,291,350 of record NC_056452.1, on the reverse strand, counting down.
ATGTTTATTTTTGAACCATTCCATTGTAGATTTTGCTTTATGTTTTGGATCATTGTCTTGTTGGAAGGCAAATCTCCGTCCCAGTCTCAGGTCTTTTGCAGACTCCATCAGGTTTTCTTCCAGAATGGTCCTGTATTTGGCTCCATCCATCTTCCCATCAATTTTAACCATCTTCCCTGTCCCTGCTGAAGAAAAGCAGGCCCAAACCATGATGCTGCCACCACCATGTTTGACAGTGGGGATGATGTGTTCAGGGTGATGAGCTGTGTTGCTTTTACGCCAAACATAACGTTTTGCATTGTTGCCAAAAAGTTCAATTTTGGTTTCATCTGACCAGAGCACCTTCTTCCACATGTTTGGTGTGTCTCCCAGGTGGCTTGTGGCAAACTTTAAATGACACTTTTTATGGATATCTTTAAGAAATGGCTTTCTTCTTGCCACTCTTCCATAAAGGCCAGATTTGTGCAATATACGACTGATTGTTGTCCTATGGACAGAGTCTCCCACCTCAGCTGTAGATCTCTGCAGTTCATCCAGAGTGATCATGGGCCTCTTGGCTGCATCTCTGATCAGTCTTCTCCTTGTATGAGCTGAAAGTTTAGAGGGAGGGCCAGGTTTTGGTAGATTTGCAGTGGTCTGATACTCCTTCCATTTCAATATTATCGCTTGCACAGTGCTCCTTGGGATGTTTAAAGCTTGGGAAATCCTTTTTGTATCCAAATCCGGCTTTAAACTTCTTCACAACAGTATCTCGGACCTGCCTGGTGTGTTCCTTGTTCTTCATGATGCTCTCTGCGCTTTTAACGGACCTCTGAGACTATCACAGTGCAGGTGCATTTATTCGGAGACTTGATTACACACAGGTGGATTGTATTTATCATCATTAGTCATTTAGGTCAACATTGGATCATTCAGAGATCCTCACTTAACTTCTGGGGAGAGGTTGCTGCACTGAACGTAAAGGGGCTGAATAATTTTGCACGCCCAATTTTTCAGTTTTTGATTTGTTAAAAAAGTTTGAAATATCCAATAAATGTCGTTCCACTTCATGATTGTGTCCCACTTGTTGTTGATTCTTCACAAAAAAATACAGTTTTATATCTTTATGTTTGAAGCCTGAAATGTGGCAAAAGGTCGCAAAGTTCAAAGGGGCCGAATACTTTCGCAAGGCACTGTGTATATATAATGTGTGTGTGTATATATGTGTATATATATATATATACAATGTGTGTGTGTGTGTGTATGTATATATATATATATATATATAATGTGTGTGTTTTCTCCCCAGAGCTGCGTGTGTTTCCTGAGCGTTATGTGGTGTGTGTGAGCCGACTGGAGGATGCCTCAGCTAACCCGACCCCGGCCGTAACCGTGGTGAGTGGCTGTTTATACTCCACTACTTCCTCTTCCTTCCAGTCGCTTGGCAACATCACCAGCACGGGGCTGTCTGTCTGTTATTATAGGGCTTCGGTGCCAAATACTGCTCCCACTTCCCACTGTATGTGCTGGAAGTTGTTTACTTAGATTAGCCCCTGGATGCGCTGCCAAATTGTGCGCCAGGGTCCCACTGGATGTGTCCCAAATGGCATCCTCTTCCCTATGGACCCTGGTCAAAGTAGGGCACTTTATAGGGAATAGGGTGCCATTTTGGATGCGGTCTGTATATGCCGGCTTTGTTTAAGTAGTGTGGCCCCTGGACCTGCCAGGGTTATTTCCAGGCCCCCGTCCCCTACTCACAGGGATGGGGACAAGATTGGGACAGAGTGTCTGAGGTTGTGGGTTCAAGGAGTTGTGGGGTGAAGGGTTCCAGGGTTTACATGGTCACGCACCACTGGATCTGGGGTCCAGGGACAGACCGACATCTGTTTGTGTGATCTTGTCACAATGACCATAGGGGTTGGCAAGACCGCACGAACAGACCTGGGACCAGACTAGTCTTATTGAACCCAATGATCATAGGGGTTGGCAAGACCGCACGAACAGACCTGGGACCAGACTAGTCTTATTGAACCCAATGATCATAGGGGTTGGCAAGACCGCACGAACAGACCTGGGACCAGACTAGTCTTATTGAACCCAATGATCATAGGGGTTGGCAAGACCGCACGAACAGACCTGGGACCAGACTAGTCTTATTGAACCCAATGATCATAGGGGTTGGCAAGACCGCACGAACAGACCTGGGACCAGACTAGTCTTATTGAACCCAATGATCATAGGGGTTGGCAAGACCGCACAAACAGACCTGGGACCAGACTAGTCTTATTGAACCCAATGACCATAGGGGTTGGCAAGACAGCACGAACAGACCTGGGACCAGACTAGTCTTATTGAACCCAATGACCATAGGGGTTGGCAAGACAGCAGAAACAGACCTGGGACCAGACTAGGATATTCACTGAGACTGAGACCGGGCTGAAAAGAGCTTGGCTACATTAAACCCTGGGAGCATTCTGTTTCAGGCCGTATTGATAAAGCATCTCAAAGGAAGATTGCGGATCTATAGGCTAGGACAGTGAGTGCAGGGTGATGTGTAGGCTAGTACAGTCAGTTCAGGGTGATGTGTAGGCTAGTACAGTCAGTGTAGATTGATCTATAGGCTAGTACAGTCAGTTCAGGGTGATGTGTAGGCTAGTACAGTCAGTGTAGATTGATCTATAGGCTAGTACAGTCAGTTCAGGGTGATGTGTAGGCTAGTACAGTCAGTTCAGGGTGATGTATAGTCAGTGCAGGGTGAATAATAGGCAGTACCTTCTAAGTAGCGTGTAGTACCTTTTAAGAATGACTACTAAGAACGTGTAGTGCCTTCTAAGAATGTGTAGTGCCTTCTAAGAAGAATGTGTAGTGCCTTCTAAGAAGAATGTGTAGTGCCTTCTAAGAAGAATGTGTAGTGCCTTCTAAGAAGAATGTGTAGTGCCTTCTAAGAAGAATGTGTAGTGCCTTCTAAGAAGAATGTGTAGTGCCTTCTAAGAAGAATGTGTAGTGCCTTCTAAGAAGAATGTGTAGTGCCTTCTAAGAAGAATGTGTAGTGCCTTCTAAGAAGAATGTGTAGTGCCTTCTAAGAAGAATGTGTAGTGCCTTCTAAGAAGAATGTGTAGTGCCTTCTAAGAAGAATGTGTAGTGCCTTCTAAGAAGAATGTGTAGTGCCTTCTAAGAAGAATGTGTAGTGCCTTCTAAGAAGAATGTGTAGTGCCTTCTAAGAAGAATGTGTAGTGCCTTCTAAGAAGAATGTGTAGTGCCTTCTAAGAAGAATGTGTAGTGCCTTCTAAGAAGAATGTGTAGTGCCTTCTAAGAAGAATGTGTAGTGCCTTCTAAGAAGAATGTGTAGTGCCTTCTAAGAAGAATGTGTAGTGCCTTCTAAGAAGAATGTGTAGTGCCTTCTAAGAAGAATGTGTAGTGCCTTCTAAGAAGAATGTGTAGTGCCTTCTAAGAAGAATGTGTAGTGCCTTCTAAGAAGAATGTGTAGTGCCTTCTAAGAAGAATGTGTAGTGCCTTATAAGAAGAATGTGTAGTGCCTTCTAAGAAGAATGTGTAGTGCCTTCTAAGAATGTGTAGTGCCTTCTAAGAATGTGTAGTCGCTTCTAAGAATGTGTAGTGCCTTCTAAGAATGTGTAGTGCCTTCTAAGAATGTGTAGTGCCTTCTAAGAATGTGTAGTGCCTTCTAAGAATGTGTAGTGCCTTCTAAAAAGAACTTGTAGTGCCTTCTAAGAACTTGTAGTGCCTTCTAAGAACTTGTAGTGCCTTCTAAGAATGTGTAGTGTCTTCTAAGAAGAACTTGTAGTGCCTTCTAAGAATGTGTAGTGCCTTCTAAGAATGTGAGTGCCTTCTAAGAATGTGTAGTGCCTTCCAAGAATGTGTAGTGCCTTCTAAGAATGTGTAGTGCCTTCTAAGAAGAATGTGTAGTGCCTTCTAAGAAGAATGTGTAGTGCCTTCTAAGAAGAATGTGTAGTGCCTTCTAAGAACGTGTAGTGCCTTCTAAGAACGTGTAGTGCCTTCTAAGAAGAACGTGTAGTGCCTTCTAAGAAGAATGTGTAGTGCCTTCTAAGAATGTGTAGTGCCTTCTAAAATGTGTAGTGCCTTCTAAGAAGAACTTGTAGTGCCTTCTAAGAATGTGTAGTGCCTTCTAAGAAGAACTTGTAGTGCCTTCTAAGAACGTGTAGTGCCTTCTAAGAAGAATGTGTAGTGCCTTCTAAGAATGTGTAGTGCCTTCTAAGAATGTGTAGTGCCTTCTAAGAATGTGTAGTGCCTTCTAAGAACGTGTAGTGCCTTCTAAGAACGTGTAGTGCCTTCTAAGAACGTGTAGTGCCTTCTAAGAACGTGTAGTGCCTTCTAAGAAGAATGTGTAGTGCCTTCTAAGAATGTGTAGTGCCTTCTAAGAATGTGTAGTGCCTTCTAAGAATGTGTAGTGCCTTCTAAGAACGTGTAGTGCCTTCTAAGAACGTGTAGTGCCTTCTAAGAACGTGTAGTGCCTTCTAAGAAGAATGTGTTGTGCCTTCTAAGAAGAATGTGTAGTGCCTTCTAAGAAGAATGTGTAGTGCCTTCTAAGAATGTGTAGTGCCTTCTAAGAATGTGTAGTGCCTTCTAAGAATGTGTAGTGCCTTCTAAGAAGAATGTGTAGTGCCTTCTAAGAACGTGTAGTGCCTTCTAAGAACGTGTAGTGCCTTGCCTTCTAAGAATGTGTAGTGCCTTCTAAGAAGAACGTGTAGTGCCTTCTAAGAAGAATGTGTAGTGCCTTCTAAGAAGAATGTGTAGTGCCTTCTAAGAAGAATGTGTAGTGCCTTCTAAGAAGAATGTGTAGTGCCTTCTAAGAAGAATGTGTAGTGCCTTCTAAGAAGAATGTGTAGTGCCTTCTAAGAAGAATGTGTAGTGCCTTCTAAGAAGAATGTGTAGTGCCTTCTAAGAAGAATGTGTAGTGCCTTCTAAGAAGAATGTGTAGTGCCTTCTAAGAAGAATGTGTAGTGCCTTCTAAGAAGAATGTGTAGTGCCTTCTAAGAAGAATGTGTAGTGCCTTCTAAGAAGAATGTGTAGTGCCTTCTAAGAAGAATGTGTAGTGCCTTCTAAGAAGAATGTGTAGTGCCTTCTAAGAAGAATGTGTAGTGCCTTCTAAGAAGAATGTGTAGTGCCTTCTAAGAAGAATGTGTAGTGCCTTCTAAGAAGAATGTGTAGTGCCTTCTAAGAAGAATGTGTAGTGCCTTCTAAGAAGAATGTGTAGTGCCTTCTAAGAAGAATGTGTAGTGCCTTATTAGAAGAATGTGTAGTGCCTTATAAGAAGAATGTGTAGTGCCTTCTAAGAAGAATGTGTAGTGCCTTCTAAGAATGTGTAGTGCCTTCTAAGAATGTGTAGTCGCTTCTAAGAATGTGTAGTCGCTTCTAAGAATGTGTAGTGCCTTCTAAGAATGTGTAGTGCCTTCTAAGAATGTGTAGTGCCTTCTAAGAATGTGTAGTGCCTTCTAAGAAGAATGTGTAGTGCCTTCTAAAAAGAACTTGTAGTGCCTTCTAAGAACTTGTAGTGCCTTCTAAGAACTTGTAGTGCCTTCTAAGAATGTGTAGTGTCTTCTAAGAAGAACTTGTAGTGCCTTCTAAGAATGTGTAGTGCCTTCTAAGAATGTGTAGTGCCTTCTAAGAATGTGTAGTGCCTTCCAAGAATGTGTAGTGCCTTCTAAGAATGTGTAGTGCCTTCTAAGAAGAATGTGTAGTGCCTTCTAAGAAGAATGTGTAGTGCCTTCTAAGAAGAATGTGTAGTGCCTTCTAAGAACGTGTAGTGCCTTCTAAGAACGTGTAGTGCCTTCTAAGAAGAACGTGTAGTGCCTTCTAAGAAGAATGTGTAGTGCCTTCTAAGAATGTGTAGTGCCTTCTAAAAATGTGTAGTGCCTTCTAAGAAGAACTTGTAGTGCCTTCTAAGAATGTGTAGTGCCTTCTAAGAAGAACTTGTAGTGCCTTCTAAGAACGTGTAGTGCCTTCTAAGAAGAATGTGTAGTGCCTTCTAAGAATGTGTAGTGCCTTCTAAGAATGTGTAGTGCCTTCTAAGAATGTGTAGTGCCTTCTAAGAACGTGTAGTGCCTTCTAAGAACGTGTAGTGCCTTCTAAGAACGTGTAGTGCCTTCTAAGAACGTGTAGTGCCTTCTAAGAAGAATGTGTAGTGCCTTCTAAGAATGTGTAGTGCCTTCTAAGAATGTGTAGTGCCTTCTAAGAATGTGTAGTGCCTTCTAAGAACGTGTAGTGCCTTCTAAGAACGTGTAGTGCCTTCTAAGAACGTGTAGTGCCTTCTAAGAAGAATGTGTTGTGCCTTCTAAGAACGTGTAGTGCCTTCTAAGAAGAATGTGTAGTGCCTTCTAAGAAGGTGTAGTGCCTTCTAAGAATGTGTAGTGCCTTCTAAGAATGTGTAGTGCCTTCTAAGAAGAATGTGTAGTGCCTTCTAAGAACGTGTAGTGCCTTCTAAGAACGTGTAGTGCCTTCTAAGAATGTGTAGTGCCTTCTAAGAAGAACGTGTAGTGCCTTCTAAGAAGAATGTGTAGTGCCTTCTAAGAAGAATGTGTAGTGCCTTCTAAGAAGAATGTGTAGTGCCTTCTAAGAAGAATGTGTAGTGCCTTCTAAGAAGAATGTGTAGTGCCTTCTAAGAAGAATGTGTAGTGCCTTCTAAGAAGAATGTGTAGTGCCTTCTAAGAAGAATGTGTAGTGCCTTCTAAGAAGAATGTGTAGTGCCTTCTAAGAAGAATGTGTAGTGCCTTCTAAGAAGAATGTGTAGTGCCTTCTAAGAAGAATGTGTAGTGCCTTCTAAGAAGAATGTGTAGTGCCTTCTAAGAAGAATGTGTAGTGCCTTCTAAGAAGAATGTGTAGTGCCTTCTAAGAAGAATGTGTAGTGCCTTCTAAGAAGAATGTGTAGTGCCTTCTAAGAAGAATGTGTAGTGCCTTCTAAGAAGAATGTGTAGTGCCTTCTAAGAAGAATGTGTAGTGCCTTCTAAGAAGAATGTGTAGTGCCTTATAAGAAGAATGTGTAGTGCCTTATAAGAAGAATGTGTAGTGCCTTCTAAGAAGAATGTGTAGTGCCTTCTAAGAATGTGTAGTGCCTTCTAAGAATGTGTAGTCGCTTCTAAGAATGTGTAGTCGCTTCTAAGAATGTGTAGTGCCTTCTAAGAATGTGTAGTGCCTTCTAAGAATGTGTAGTGCCTTCTAAGAATGTGTAGTGCCTTCTAAGAAGAATGTGTAGTGCCTTCTAAAAAGAACTTGTAGTGCCTTCTAAGAACTTGTAGTGCCTTCTAAGAACTTGTAGTGCCTTCTAAGAATGTGTAGTGTCTTCTAAGAAGAACTTGTAGTGCCTTCTAAGAATGTGTAGTGCCTTCTAAGAATGTGTAGTGCCTTCTAAGAATGTGTAGTGCCTTCCAAGAATGTGTAGTGCCTTCTAAGAATGTGTAGTGCCTTCTAAGAAGAATGTGTAGTGCCTTCTAAGAAGAATGTGTAGTGCCTTCTAAGAAGAATGTGTAGTGCCTTCTAAGAACGTGTAGTGCCTTCTAAGAACGTGTAGTGCCTTCTAAGAAGAACGTGTAGTGCCTTCTAAGAAGAATGTGTAGTGCCTTCTAAGAATGTGTAGTGCCTTCTAAAAATGTGTAGTGCCTTCTAAGAAGAACTTGTAGTGCCTTCTAAGAATGTGTAGTGCCTTCTAAGAAGAACTTGTAGTGCCTTCTAAGAACGTGTAGTGCCTTCTAAGAAGAATGTGTAGTGCCTTCTAAGAATGTGTAGTGCCTTCTAAGAATGTGTAGTGCCTTCTAAGAATGTGTAGTGCCTTCTAAGAATGTGTAGTGCCTTCTAAGAACGTGTAGTGCCTTCTAAGAACGTGTAGTGCCTTCTAAGAACGTGTAGTGCCTTCTAAGAACGTGTAGTGCCTTCTAAGAAGAATGTGTAGTGCCTTCTAAGAATGTGTAGTGCCTTCTAAGAATGTGTAGTGCCTTCTAAGAATGTGTAGTGCCTTCTAAGAACGTGTAGTGCCTTCTAAGAACGTGTAGTGCCTTCTAAGAACGTGTAGTGCCTTCTAAGAAGAATGTGTTGTGCCTTCTAAGAACGTGTAGTGCCTTCTAAGAAGAATGTGTAGTGCCTTCTAAGAATGTGTAGTGCCTTCTAAGAATGTGTAGTGCCTTCTAAGAATGTGTAGTGCCTTCTAAGAAGAATGTGTAGTGCCTTCTAAGAATGTGTAGTGCCTTCTAAGAATGTGTAGTGCCTTCTTAGAACGTGTAGTGCCTTCTTAGAATGTGTAGTGCCTTCTAAGAAGAACTTGTAGTGCCTTCTAAGAACGTGTAGTGCCTTCTAAGAATGTGTAGTGCCTTCTAAGAATGTGTAGTGCCTTCTAAGAATGTGTAGTGCCTTCTAAGAAGAACTTGTAGTGCCTTCTAAGAAGAACTTGTAGTGCCTTCTAAGAAGAACTTGTAGTGCCTTCTAAGAAGAATGTGTAGTGCCTTCTAAGAATGTGTAGTGCCTTCTAAGAATGTGTAGTGCCTTCTAAGAACGTGTAGTGCCTTCTAAGAAGAATGTGTAGTGCCTTCTAAGAAGAACGTGTAGTGCCTTCTAAGAAGAATGTGTAGTGCCTTCTAAGAATGTGTAGTGCCTTCTAAGAAGAACTTGTAGTGCCTTCTAAGAACGTGTAGTGCCTTCTAAGAAGAATGTGTAGTGCCTTCTAAGAATGTGTAGTGCCTTCTAAGAAGAATGTGTAGTGCCTTCTAAGAAGAATGTGTAGTGCCTTCTAAGAATGTGTAGTGCCTTCTAAGAATGTGTAGTGCCTTCTAAGAAGAACGTGTAGTGCCTTCTTAGAAGAACGTGTAGTGCCTCCTTAGAATGTGTAGTGCCTTCTAAGAAGAACGTGTAGTGCCTTCTGAGAAGAACGTGTAGTGCCTTCTTAGAATGTGTAGTGCCTTCTTAGAATGTGTAGTGCCTTCTTAGAATGTGTAGTGCCTTCTTAGAATGTGTAGTGCCTTCTTAGAATGTGTAGTGCCTCCTTAGAATGTGTAGTGCCTTCTAAGAAGAACGTGTAGTGCCTTCTTAGAATGTGTAGTGCCTTCTTAGAATGTGTAGTGCCTTCTTAGAATGTGTAGTGCCTTAGAATGTGTAGTGCCTTCTTAGAATGTGTAGTGCCTTCTTAGAATGTGTAGTGCCTTAGAATGTGTAGTGCCTTCTTAGAATGTGTAGTGCCTTCTTAGCATGTGTAGTGCCTTCTTAGAATGTCTAGTGCCTTCTAAGAAGAACTTGTAGTGCCTTCTAAGAATGTGTAGTGCCTTCTAAGAATAACTTGTAGTGCCTTCTAAGAATGTGTAGTGCCTTCTAAGAATGTGTAGTGCCTTCTAAGAATGTGTAGTGCCTTCTAAGAATGTGTAGTGCCTTCTAAGAAGAATGTGTAGTGCCTTCTAAGAAGAATGTGTAGTGCCTTCTAAGAATGTGTAGTGCCTTCTAAGAATGTGTAGTGCCTTCTAAGAATGTGTAGTGCCTTCTAAGAAGAATGTGTAGTGCCTTCTAAGAATGTGTAGTGCCTTCTAAGAAGAACATGTAGTGCCTTATTAGAATGTGTAGTGCCTTCTTAGAATGTGTAGTGCCTTCTTAGAACATGTAGTGCCTTCTTAGAATGTGTAGTGCCTTCTTAGAACGTGTAGTGCCTTCTTAGAATGTGTAGTGCCTTCTAAGAATGTGTAGTGCCTTCTAAGAATGTGTAGTGCCTTCTAAGAATGTGTAGTGCCTTCTAAGAAGAATGTGTAGTGCCTTCTAAGAATGTGTAGTGCCTTCTAAGAAGAACGTGTAGTGCCTTCTAAGAATGTGTAGTGCCTTCTAAGAAGAACGTGTAGTGCCTTCTTAGAATGTGTAGTGCCTTCTAAGAATGTGTAGTGCCTTCTAAGAATGTGTAGTGCCTTCTAAGAATGTGTAGTGCCTTCTAAGAAGAATGTGTAGTGCCTTCTAAGAATGTGTAGTGCCTTCTAAGAATGTGTAGTGCCTTCTAAGAATAACGTGTAGTGCCTTCTAAGAATGTGTAGTGCCTTCTAAGAAGAACGTGTAGTGCCTTCTTGGAATGTGTAGTGCCTTCTTGGAATGTGTAGTGCCTTCTTGGAATGTGTAGTGCCTTCTTAGAACGTGTAGTGCCTTCTAAGAAGAACGTGTAGTGCCTTCTTAGAATGTGTAGTGCCTTCTAAGAAGAACGTGTAGTGCCTTCTTAGAATGTGTAGTGCCTTCTTGGAATGTGTAGTGCCTTCTTGGAATGTGTAGTGCCTTCTTAGAACGTGTAGTGCCTTCTAAGAATGTGTAGTGCCTTCTAAGAATGTGTAGTGCCTTCTAAGAATGTGTAGTGCCTTCTAAGAATGTGTAGTGCCTTCTAAGAATGTGTAGTGCCTTCTAAGAATGTGTAGTGCCTTCTAAGAATACCACCATTCCTTTCAACACATATATTTTCTCTCACACCAACACAAACTCAACACTTTGTTGTCTGGTCTGAGGGAGATTCCCATGGTAGTTTCCTAGTCAGAAGTCATGTGCCTTCATTGATTTGATTCACATTCAGAAGTTTGGGGGAAAGCTGTAGTTAGTGTAGGAACAGCTGTAGTCAGTTTAGGAACAGCTGCTGTAGTCAGTTTAGGAACAGCTGCTGTAGTCAGTTTAGGAACAGCTGCTGTAGTCAGTTTAGGAACAGCTGCTGTAGTCAGTTTAGGAACAGCTGCTGTAGTCAGTTTAGGAACAGCTGCTGTAGTCAGTTTAGGAACAGCTGCTGTAGTCAGTGTAGGAACAGCTGCTGTAGTCAGTGTAGGAACAGCTGCTGTAGTCAGTGTAGGAACAGCTGCTGTAGTCAGTGTAGGAACAGCTGCTGTAGTCAGTGTAGGAACAGCTGCTGTAGTCAGTGTAGGAACAGCTGCTGTAGTCAGTTTAGGAACAGCCGTAGTCAGTTTAGGAACAGCCGTAGTCAGTGTAGGAACAGCCGTAGTCAGTTTAGGAACAGCCGTAGTCAGTTTAGGAACAGCTGCCGTAGTCAGTGTAGGAACAGCCGTAGTCAGTTTAGGAACAGCCGTAGTCAGTTTAGGAACAGCTGCTGTAGTCAGTGTAGGAACAGCTGTAGTCAGTTTAGGAACAGCTGCTGTAGTCAGTTTAGGAACAGCCGTAGTCGACCATAGCCCCACCGTTCAGAGCCTACGCTGTGTGACACACACACTCTCTCCCACGTCATATGACCTTTCTCTTTAGTTGTTTTGTGTCCAGTCATGACAGACGTAGAGTCTTCCAGAAACTAGTTCTCATTTGAACCCGCTCTGCCCTCCCCAGAGAGGACTGTGGGAAATCAACGAGGAGCCTCATTCTCACCTTGGCGCAGACATCAGAGGACCATGGAGGATGTCTCTCTCTATGTCTACCTCCCAAATGGCACTCTATTCCCTACATAGCGCACTACTTTAGACCGGTTCCCTATGGTGATGCAGTGCACTATAAATGGAATAAAGTACCATTTGGACTCTGTGTTCCATCTGTCTACCCCATGATGGGTAGATGGGGTGTCTCTCCCTCTCTGTTATTCTATCACAGCTTTTGCTATTGTTTCTCTTTACTCTGAGTTTCCCAGTCTCTTCCACTGCTCTGTGAGTCTCCCAGTCTCTTCCACTGCTCTGTGAGTCTCCCAGTCTCTCCCACTGCTCTGTGAGTCTCCCAGTCTCTTCCACTGCTCTGTGAGTCTCCCAGTCTCTTCCACTGCTCTGTGAGTCTCCCAGTCTCTCCCACTGCTCTGTGAGTCTCCCAGTCTCTTCCACTGCTCTGTGAGTCTCCCAGTCTCTCCCACTGCTCTGTGAGTCTCCCAGTCTCTCCCACTGCTCTGTGAGTCTCCCAGTCTCTCCCACTGCTCTGTGAGTCTCCCAGTCTCTCCCACTGCTCTGTGAGTCTCCCAGTCTCTTGCCTGTGAGTCTTCCAGTCTCTTCCACTGCTCTGTGAGTCTCCCAGTCTCTCCCACTGCTCTGTGAGTCTCCCAGTCTCTCTCCCTACTCTGTGAGTCTCCCAGTCTCTCCCACTGCTCTGAGTCTCCCAGTCTCTCTCCCTACTCTGGCGTTGACTGAAAGCAAAAGCAACACTCTTGTAATATTTTCAGTTGACGTCAGTGAAGAGTTCAGATTGTTTAAGGCCCCAAACTTTTCCAGCTGAAAGAGAGGGAGAGGGAGACAGAGGGAGAGGGAGACAGAGACAGAGAGGGGGAGGGAGACAGAGAGGGGGAGGGAGAGAGAGATGGAGTGTGAGCGAGGGATAGAGCCAGAGAGGGGAGGGAGAGAGAGATGGAGCGTGAGCGAGGGGATAGAGGAGGGAGGGAGGGAGGGAGGGAGGGGGAGAGAGACAGACAGAGAGATGGAGCGAGAGAGAGATGGGGAGGGAGGAAGAAGGAGAGAGAGGGGGAGGGAGACAGAGAGATGGAGCGAGAGAGAGAGAGATGGAGGGGGCTAGAGAGGGATGAAGTGTGAGCGAAGGGGATAGAGAGGAATGGAGTGTGAGCGAAGGGGATAGAGAGGGATGGAGTGTGAGCGAAGGGGATAGAGAGGGATGGAGTGTGAGCGAAGGGGATAGAGAGGGATGGAGTGTGAGCGAAGGGGATAGAGAGGATGGAGTGTGAGCGAAGGGGATAGAGAGGAATGGAGTGTGAGCGAAGGGGATAGAGAGGGATGGAGTGTGAGCGAAGGGGATAGAGAGGAATGGAGTGTGAGCGAAGGGGATAGAGAGGGATGGAGTGTGAGCGAAGGGGATAGAGAGGGATGGAGTGTGAGCGAAGGGGATAGAGAGGGATGGAGTGTGAGCGAAGGGGATAGAGAGGAATGGAGTGTGAGCAAGTGGGATAGAGAGGGATGGAGTGTGAGCGAAGGGGATAGAGGGATGGAGTGTGAGCGAAGGGGATAGAGAGAGAGGGATGGAGTGTGAGCGAAGGGGATAGAGAGGAGGGGATGGAGTGTGAGCGAAGGGGATAGAGAGGAATGGAGTGTGAGCGAAGGGGATAGAGAGGAATGGAGTGTGAGCAAGGGGGATGGAGGGATGGAGTGTGAGCGAAGGGGATAGAGAGGATGGAGTGTGAGCGAAGGGGATAGAGAGAGGATGGAGTGTGAGCGAAGGGGATAGAGAGGGATGGAGTGTGAGCGAAGGGGATAGAGAGGGATGGAGTGTGAGCGAAGGGGATAGAGAGGGATGGAGTGTGAGCGAAGGGGATAGAGAGAGAGGGATGGAGTGTGAGCGAAGGGGATAGAGAGGGATGGAGTGTGAGCGAAGGGGATAGAGAGGGATGGAGTGTGAGCGAAGGGGATAGAGAGGGATGGAGTGTGAGCGAAGGGGATAGAGAGGATGGAGTGTGAGCGAAGGGGATAGAGAGAGAGGGATGGAGTGTGAGCGAAGGGGATAGAGAGGATGGAGTGTGAGCGAAGGGGATAGAGAGGAATGGAGTGTGAGCGAAGGGGATAGAGAGGGATGGAGTGTGAGCGAAGGGGATAGAGAGGGATGGAGTGTGAGCGAAGGGGATAGAGAGAGAGGGATGGAGTGTGAGCGAAGGGGATAGAGAGGATGGAGTGTGAGCAAGTGGGATAGAGAGGGATGGAGTGTGAGCGAAGGGGATAGAGGGATGGAGTGTGAGCGAAGGGGATAGAGAGAGAGGATGGAGTGTGAGCGAAGGGGATAGAGAGAGGATGGAGTGTGAGCGAAGGGGATAGAGAGGAATGGAGTGTGAGCGAAGGGGATAGAGAGGATGGAGTGTGAGCAAGGGGATAGAGAGGGATGGAGTGTGAGCGAGGGATGGGATGGAGTGTGAGCGAAGGGATAGAGAGAGAGGGGATGGAGTGTGAGCGAAGGGATAGAGAGGATGGAGTGTGAGCGAAGGGGATAGAGAGGGATGGAGTGTGAGCGAAGGGGATAGAGAGGGATGGAGTGTGAGCGAAGGGGATAGAGAGAGAGAGGGATGGAGTGTGAGCGAAGGGGATAGAGAGAGAGGGATGGAGTGTGAGCGAAGGGGATAGAGAGGAATGGAGTGTGAGCGAAGGGGATAGAGAGGGATGGAGTGTGAGCGAAGGGGATAGAGAGGGATGGAGTGTGAGCGAAGGGGATAGAGAGGGATGGAGTGTGAGCGAAGGGGATAGAGAGAGAGAGGGATGGAGTGTGAGCGAAGGGGATAGAGAGGGATGGAGTGTGAGCGAAGGGGATAGAGAGGAATGGAGTGTGAGCGAAGGGGATAGAGAGGGATGGAGTGTGAGCGAAGGGGATAGAGAGAGAGAGGGATGGAGTGTGAGCGAAGGGGATAGAGAGGGATGGAGTGTGAGCGAAGGGGATAGAGAGGGATGGAGTGTGAGCGAGGGGGATAGAGGGGATGGAGTGTGAGCGAAGGGGATAGAGAGGGATGGAGTGTGAGCGAAGGGGATAGAGAGGGGGGATGGAGTGAGCGAGGGGGATAGAGAGGGATAGAGTGTGAGCGAGGGGGATAGAGAGAGAGGGGACAGAGGGATGGAGTGTGAGCGAGGGGGATGGTGTGTGAGCGAGGGGGATAGAGAGAGAGGGGGACAGAGGGATGGAGTGAGCGAGGGGGATGGAGTGTGAGCGAGGGGGATAAGAGAGAGGGGGATAGAGAGGGAGGGGGGGAGGGAGAGAGGGAGGGGAGGGAGACAGTGAGGGGATAGAGAGGGAGGGGAGGGAGACAGAGAGGGGGATAGAGAGGGAGGGGGAGGGAGACAGAGAGGGGTTATAGAGAGGGAGGGAGAGGGAGACAGAGAGGGGTTATAGAGAGGGAGGGGAGGGAGACCGAGAGGGGGAGGGAGACAGAGAGAGAGGGAGGGGAGGGAGACCGAGAAGGGGATAGAGAGGGAGGGGAGGGAGACAGAGGGGAGGGGACAGTGAGGGGATGGAGAGGGAGGGGGAGGGAGACCGAGAGGGGGATAGAGAGGGAGGGGGAGGGAGACAGAGAGGGGGATAGAGAGGGAGGGGGAGGGAGACCGGAAGGGGATAGGGGGAGGGGAGTGAGACCGAGAAGGGGATAGAGAGGGAGGGGGAGGAGACCGAGAGGGGGATAGAGAGGGAGGGGAGGGAGACAGAGAGGGGGATAGAGAGGGAGGGGAGGGAGACAGAGAGGGGGATAGAGAGGGAGGGGGAGGAGACAGTGAGGGGGATGGAGAGGGAGGGGGAGGGGACCGAGAAGGATAGAGAGGAGGGGGAGGGAGACAGGGAGGGGGAGGGAGACAGTGAGGGGAGGGAGACAGAGAGGGGGATGGAGAGGGAGGGGGAGGGAGACCGAGAGGGGGATAGACAGAGAGAAGATGCACTTCTCTTGTTCCCTCCTCAGGATCTGGTTCAGACAGGCAGACTGGAGAGGAGTGGAGGGGACTCTTGTGGTGGAGCTCTCTCAATTCCAATTAAATTCTGTTTAACAGGCTTTATTAGCATGGGAAAAATATGTCTACATTGCCAAAGTAAGTGAAATAGATAATAAGCAAAAGTGAAATAAACAATTTAACATTAAACATAATTTCACAACAGTTTCAAATGGTACAGAGACATTTAAAGATGATACAATGTGCAAGTAGTTGAAGTATGAAAGTAAAATCAACAAACATAAATATGGGTTGTATTTACAATGTTTGTTCTTCATCATTGGTTTCCATTTTCATGTGGCAACAGGTCACAAATATTGCTGCTGTGATGGCACATTGTGGTATTTATTTATCAAGATTGGATTTGTTTTCAAATTCTTTGTGGATCTGTGTAATCGGAGGAAAAATATGTGTCTCTAACATGGTCGTACATTTGACAGGAGGTTGGGAAGTGCAGCTCAGTTTCCACCTCATTTTGTGGGCGGTGAGCACATAGAGTTCATTCGGAAAGTATTCAGACCCCTTGACTTTTTCCACATTTTGTTACTTTACTTTACTTTATTATTATATATTAATTTATTTATTCTAAAATGGATTTTAAAAAACAACGTGTTTTAAATCCTCATCAAACTAAACACCTCATAATGATATATCAAAAACAGGTTTTTAGAAATGTTTGCAAAATGTATTAAAAATAGAAACAGATACCATATGTATTCAGACCCTTTGCTGTGAGACTCTAAATTGAGCTCAGGTGCATCCTGTTTCCGTTGATCATCCTTGAGATGTTTCTACAACTTGATTGGAGTCCATCTGTGGTAAATGTAATTGATTGGACATACTTTGGAAAGGTACACACCTGTCTATATAACGTCTCACAGTTGACAGTGCATGTCAGAGCAAAAACCAAGCCATGAGGTCGAAGGAATTGTCCATAGAGCTCCGAGACAGGATTGTGTCGAGGTACAGATCTTGGGATGGGTACCAAAACACTTCTGCAGCATTGAAGGTCCCCAAGAACACAGTGGCCTCCGTCATTCTGAAATGGAAGAAGTTTGGAACCACCAAGACTCTTCCTAGAGCTGGTCACCTGGCCAAACTGAGCAATCGGGGGAGAAGGGCCTTGGTCAGGGAGGTGACCAAAAACCCGATGGTCACACTGACAGAGCTCCAGAGTTCCTCTGTGGAGATGGGAGAACCATCCAGAAGGACAACCATCTCTGCAGCACTCCACCAATCAGGCCTTTATGGTAGAGTGGCCAGACAGAAGCCATTCCTCAGTAACATGACAGCCCAGCTTGGAGTTTGCCAAATGGCACCACCTTGTTCTGACTCTGGGAAACGAGGTTCTCTGGTCTGATGGCTTATACAAATGTAACAGGCTTCCTCACAATTACTACGTTACAAATATTCTGTCCAAAACAGACATGACCACTTCCATGTACACTCGAAATGAGCACACGTTAAATAACATTAACCGTGAACAGGGGCGACAGGGTAGCCTAGTGGTTAGAGCGTAGAGGCGGCAGGGTAGCCTAGTGGTTAGAGCGTAGAGGCGGCAGGTAGCCTAGTGGTTAGAGCGTAGAGGCGGCAGGTAGCCTAGTGGTTAGAGCGTAGAGGCGGCAGGTAGCCTAGTGGTTAGAGCGTAGAGGCGGCAGGTAGCCTAGTGGTTAGAGCGTAGAGGCGGCAGGTAGCCTAGTGGTTAGAGCGTAGAGGCGGCAGGTAGCCTAGTGGTTAGAGCGTAGAGGCGGCAGGTAGCCTAGTGGTTAGAGCGTAGAGGCGGCAGGTAGCCTTGTGGTTAGAGCGTAGAGGCGGCAGTTGGCCTAGTGGTTAGAGCGTAGAGGCGGCAGGTAGCCTAGTGGTTAGAGCGTAGAGGCGGCAGTTGGCCTAGTGGTTAGAGCGTAGAGGCGGCAGGTAGCCTAGTGGTTAGAGCGTAGAGGCGGCAGGTAGCCTAGTGGTTAGAGCGTAGAGGCGGCAGGTAGCCTAGTGGTTAGAGCGTAGAGGCGGCAGGTAGCCTAGTGGTTAGAGCGTAGAGGCGGCAGGTAGCCTAGTGGTTAGAGCGTAGAGGCGGCAGGTAGCCTAGTGGTTAGAGCGTAGAGGCGGCAGGTAGCCTTGTGGTTAGAGCGTAGAGGTGACAGGGTAGCCTAGTGGTTAGAGCGTTGGACTAGTAACCGGAAGGTTGCAAGTTCAAACCCCCGAGCTGACAAGGTACAAATCTGTCGTTCTGCCCCTGAACAGGCAGTTAACCCACTGTTCCTAGGCCGTCATTGAAAATAAGAATTTGTTCTTAACTGACTTGCCTAGTTAAATAAAGGTCAAATAAAATAAAATAGT
The DNA here is from genome assembly GCF_018296145.1 of Oncorhynchus tshawytscha. Taxonomy (NCBI): domain Eukaryota; kingdom Metazoa; phylum Chordata; class Actinopteri; order Salmoniformes; family Salmonidae; genus Oncorhynchus; species Oncorhynchus tshawytscha. Next base: position 31,273,690 of record NC_056452.1, on the reverse strand, counting down.
TATGCGAATGGTGGTAACGTATAAGGCAACACGGAGCGATAGGAACATTGTCCAGATGTGAGGAACAAAGCATTAACAGAATGAAACCGTTTCTCGTTAACGTTTCACTAGCTTACTGCTAAGAAATGACTATCAACTGTCTCTAACTGCTAACAAGGGAGCAAATTAATCATTGTTTATTTTTTATTTACAACCAATTTATCTACTCTGACTTTCTTCCATCCAACCAATTTATCTACTCTGACTTTCTTCCATCCAACCAATTTATCTACTCTGACCTTCTTCCATCCAACCAATTTATCTACTCTGACCTTCTTCCATCCAACCAATGCCTTTTATTTTTAACTAGGCAAGCCAGTTAAGAACAAATTCTTATTTACAATGACGGCCTACACCGGCCAAACCCGGACTTGGGGGCCCTATTTAGTAATGTGCAGTACAATGCTTCTAAAGGAAATATATTTTAATATAGGGGCCTTAATGACAGATTAGATAGGGTACACGTTCAAGACGAGTAAATAAATCCACTTCTTCACAACAAAACAACGACTTGTTTACATCGTTTCCTCTGTTTATGATTTGTACGTAGGAGTGTTCTCTTCTTCGTTCTCTGAATAATGGAAAGTTTTATACATAAAATGGTTTTGAACTCGAAATGACTGAAGTCACGTTGTTGCTGTGCTAGAATGATGAGGGATTCTCTGGCATATTCCACAGGTCAGATGTCGTCATCTCTTGTGAGAGGCCTTTCAGAACAGTGTGTCTCAGTCAGCATGGTTCCCAGGTCTTTTTAAGGGGAATTCAGCCTGAGGTCTTTGTTTGTATTTGACATGTGATCTGATTTCTCTGTGGAAACAAACGCCTCTCTCACTGACCACTGTGTGTGTGTGTGATATAATACATGAGTCATATGCTGAGTTGGTCTGAAAAAGAGGTTCCGGTCAGTTCCGCCAGGGTTCCGGTCAGTTCCGCCAGGGTTCCGGTCAGTCCCTCCAGGGTTCCGGTCAGTCCCTCCAGGGTTCCGGTCAGTCCCTCCAGGTTTCCGGTCAGTCCCTCCAGGGTTCTGGTCAGTCCCTCCAGGGTTCCGGTCAGTTCCACTCGGGTTCTGGTCAGTCCCGCCAGGGTTCCACCAGAGTTCCGGTCAGTCCCGCTAGGGTTCTGGTCAGTCCCTCCAGGGTTTCGGTCAGTCCCTCCAGGGTTCCGGTCAGTCCCACATGGGTTCCGGACAGTCCCTCCAGGGTTCCGGACAGTCCCTCCAGGGTTCCGGTCAGTCCCTCCAGGGTTCCGGACAGTCCCTCCAGGGTTCCGGACAGTCCCTCCAGGGTTCCGGACAGTCCCTCCAGGGTTCCGGACAGTCCCTCCAGGGTTCCGGTCAGTCCCAGTCCAGGGTTCCGGACAGTCCCTCCAGGGTTCCGGGCAGTCCCTCCAGGGTTCCGGGCAGTCCCTCCAGGGTTCCGGGCAGTCCCTCCAGGGTTCCGGTCAGTCCCTCCAGGGTTCCGGTCAGTCCCTCCAGGGTTCCGGTCAGTCCCTCCAGGGTTCCGGGCAGTCCCTACAGGGTTCCGGGCAGTCCCTACAGGGTTCCGGTCAGTCCCTATAGGGTTCCGGTCAGTCCCACATGGGTTCCGGTTAGTCCCACATGGGTTCCGGTCAGTCCCACATGGGTTCCGGGCAGTCCCTCCAGGGTTCCGGGCAGTCCCTCCAGGGTTCCGGGCAGTCCCTCCAGGGTTCCGGTCAGTCCCTCCAGGGTTCCGGTCAGTCCCGCATGGTTTCTGGTCAGTAGGGTTCAGCCAGTTCCACTATGGAGTGGAGAGGGGACTGGACTCGGGCTCTGTGTGTAGATGGAATGGGGTAATGGCAAAGAAACACACAAATTGATGCAAAAGCTTGAATGAACCAACTTCATGGGATAATTGGTTTTGTCACCATCATAAGACATTACGGTATACACATAGACCTGACCACTGATGGCTGGTGTTGTTGCCTACCCTCACCACCTGGGGGCGGCCCGTCAGGAAGACCAGGATCCAGTTGCAAAGGGAGGGGTTCAGACCCAGGGTCCTTAGATTGGTGATGAGACTTGGAGGTTAATATGGTGTTGAACGCTGAGCTGTAGTCAATGAACAGCATTCTCATATAGGTGTTCCTTTTGTCCAGGTGGGAAAAGGCAGTGTGGAGTTCAATAGAGATTGTGTCATCTGTGGATCTGTTGGGGCGGTATGCAAATTTGAGTGGGTCCAGGGTGTCTGGGATGATGATGTTGATGTGAGACATGACCAGCCTTTCAAAGCACTTCATGGCTACAGATGTGAGTGCTACGGGGCGATAGTGATTTAGACAGGTTACCTTAGTGTTCTTTGGAACATGGACTATGGTGATCTGCTTGAAACATGTAGGTATTAGACTGGGTCGGGGAGAGGTTGAAAATGTCAGTGAAGACCCTTGCCTGCTAGTCAGCGCATGCTCTGAGTACACGTCCTGGTAATCTGTCTGGTCCTGCGCCCTTGTGAATGTTAACTTGTTTAAAGGTCTTAATCACATGGACAGCTTGCGGCTATGTTTCCCTTTTTAATCCTTGATAGTTTGCAAGCCCTGCCAGATCCGACGAGCGTCAGTGCTGGTGTCGTAAGATTCAATCATGGTCCTGTATTGATGCTTTGCCTGTTTGATGGTTTGTCGGAGGGCGTAGCAGGATTTCTTGTAAGCGCTTGGATTAATGTCCCGCTGCTTGAAAGCGGTGACTTATGTGGCAAACTCCTCAATGCCATCGGATGAATCCGGAAACATGTTCCGGTCTGTGCTAACAAACAGTCCCGTAGCTTAGCATCCTCTTCGTCGGGCACTGCTGTAGCTTAGCATCCTCTTCGTCGGACACTTCTGTAGCTTAGCATCCTCTTCGTCGGACACTTCTGTAGCTTAGCATCCTCTTCGTCGGACACTTCTGTAGCTTAGCATCCTCTTCGTCGGACACTTCTGTAGCTTAGCATCCTCTTCGTCGGACACTTCTGTAGCTTAGCATCCTCTTCGTCGGACACTTCTGTAGCTTAGCATCCTCTTCGTCGGACACTTCTGTAGTTTAGCATCCTCTTCGTCGGACACTTCTGTAGCTTAGCATCCTCTTCGTTGGACACTTCTGTAGTTTAGCATCCTCTTCATCGGACACTTCTGTATTGAGAGGGTCACTGGTACTTCCTGTTTTGAGTTTTTGTAAACAGGAATCAGAAGGATTGAGTTATGGTCAAATTTGCCAAATGGAGGGTGAGAGAGAGCTTTGTAATGCTTCTCTTTGTGTGGAGCAAAGGTGATCTAGAGTTGTTTAGCCTCTAGGTGTACATGTGACACGCTGGTGTAAATAAGGTTTACCAGCAGGTAGAAATCTAGAAGGTTCTACCAGTAAAGTATGTGGAAGGGTACCTGCAAACTGTTTCGTGGTCCCTACCTGCCTGCCTACCAACCCCCTCCCAAAATGTTATAGTTCCCACCTGCCTGCCAACACCCTACCCAAACTGTTTCATAGTCCCTGCCTGCCAACCCCCACTCGAACCCCCTCCCAAACTGTTTCACAGTCCCTACCTACCTGCCTGCCTTCAACCCCCAACCAAACTGTTTCATAGTCCCTACCCGCCTTCAATCCCCACCCAAACCCATTCCCAAACTGTTTCATAGCCCCTACCTGCCTGCCAACCCCAAACAAACTGTTTCATAGTCCCTGCCTGCCAACCCCCAAACACACTGTTTCGTAGTCCCTACCTACCTGCCTGCCAACCCCAAAACAAACTGTTTCATAGTCCCTACCTACCTGCCTGCAAACCCCCACCCAACCAGTTTCATAGTCCCTACCCGCCTTCAATCCCCACCCAAACCCATTCCCAAACTGTTTCATAGCCCCTACCTGCCTGCCAACCCCAAACAAACTGTTTCATAGTCCCTGCCTGCCAACCCCCAAACACACTGTTTCGTAGTCCCTACCTACCTGCCTGCCAACCCCAAAACAAACTGTTTCATAGTCCCTACCTACCTGCCTGCAAACCCCCACCCAACCAGTTTCATAGTCCCTACCTACCTACCTGCCTGCCAACCCCCACCCAACCAGTTTCATAGTCCCTACCTACCTACCTGCCTGCCTGCCAACCCCCAAACAAACAGTTTCATAGTCCCTACCTACCTACCTGCCTGCCTGCCAAGCCTAAACTGTGTTGGTTGGTATACAGTGAGTTACTCCTTGTGACCTAACTACAGTAAAGTATGTGGGAGGGAAGAAACCTACAGAAACATAACACCAGGAGATTTAGGATCTTGATCTTTGGAAATGAGTTGTTTGGCCTGGGGATAAATGATATTGAGGGAAGGAGGAGGAGCTATCTGTCTCTATATACCTGTACAGGTATTGGTCTATGCATGTTTGTTATCTTTGTAACTTGGAAGATGTGGTGAGGTAAAACAAACAAACAGGCCCTGTCTGTTTCTTAGTGGATCCAGAGGCGTGTGGAGTAGGTGGAGGAGGCGTGTGGAGTAGGTGGAGGAGGTTGTGGAGTAGGTGGAGGAGGCGTGTGGAGACAGTGGAGGAGGTGGAGGAGGTTGTGGAGTAGGTGGAGGAGGTTGTGGAGTAGGTGGAGGAGGCGTGTGGAGTGGGTGGAGGAGGTTGTGGAGTAGGTGGAGGAGGCGTGTGGAGACAGTGGAGGAGGCGTGTGGAGGAGGTTGTGGAGTAGGTGGAGGAGGTTGTGGAGTAGGTTGAGGAGGCGTGTGGAGTAGGTGGAGGAGGTTGTGGAGTAGGTGGAGGAGGTTGTGTAGTAGGTGGAGGAGGTTGTGGAGTAGGTGGAGACAGTGGAGGAGGCGTGTGGGAGTAGGTGGAGGAGGTTGTGGAGGAGGTTGTGGAGTAGGTGGAGGAGTAGGTGGAGGCGTGTGGAGTAGGTGGAGGAGGCGTGTGGAGACAGTGGAGGAGGTTGTGGAGTAGGTGGAGGAGGTTGTGGAGTAGGTGGAGGAGGCGTGTGGAGGAGGTTGTGGAGACGGTGGAGGAGGCGTGTGGAGACAGTGGAGGAGGCGTGTGGAGTAGGTGGAGGAGGTTGTGGAGGAGGTTGTGGAGTAGGTGGAGGAGGTTGTGGAGTAGGTGGAGGAGGTTGTGGAGTAGGTGGAGGAGGTTGTGGAGTAGGTGGAGGAGGTTGTGGAGTAGGTGGAGGAGGTTGTGGAGTAGGTGGAGGAGGTTGTGGAGTAGGTGGAGTAGTAGGTGGAGGAGGTGGAGGAGGTTGTGGAGTAGGTGGAGGAGGTTGTGGAGTAGGTGGAGGAGGTTGTGGAGACGGTGGAGGAGGCGTGTGGAGACAGTGGAGGAGGCGTGTGGAGGAGGTTGTGGAGGAGGTTGTGGAGGAGGTTGTGGAGTAGGTGGAGGAGGTTGTGGAGTAGGTGGAGGAGGTTGTGGAGTAGGTGGAGGAGGCGTGTGGAGTAGGTGGAGGAGGCGTGTGGAGACAGTGGAGGAGGTTGTGGAGTAGGTGGAGGAGGTTGTGGAGTAGGTGGAGGAGGTTGTGGAGTAGGTGGAGGAGGTTGTGGAGGAGGTTGTGGAGACGGTGGAGGCGGCGTGTGGAGACAGTGGAGGAGGCGTGTGGAGTAGGTGGAGGAGGTTGTGGAGTAGGTGGAGGAGGTTGTGGAGTAGGTGGAGGAGGCGTGTGGAGTAGGTGGAGGAGGCGTGTGGAGTAGGTGGAGGAGGCGTGTGGAGACAGTGGAGGAGGTTGTGGAGTAGGTGGAGGAGGTTGTGGAGTAGGTGGAGGAGGTTGTGGAGTAGGTGGAGGAGGTTGTGGAGACGGTGGAGGCGGCGTGTGGAGACAGTGGAGGAGGCGTGTGGAGTAGGTGGAGGAGGTTGTGGAGTAGGTGGAGGAGGCGTGTGGAGTAGGTGGAGCGTGTGGAGTAGGTGGAGGCGTGTGGAGTAGGTGGAGGAGGCGTGTGGAGTAGGTGGAGGAGGCGTGTGGAGACAGTGGAGGAGGTTGTGGAGTAGGTGGAGGAGGTTGTGGAGTAGGTGGAGGAGGCGTGTGGAGGAGGTTGTGGAGACGGTGGAGGAGGCGTGTGGAGACAGTGGAGGAGGCGTGTGGAGTAGGTGGAGGAGGTTGTGGAGGAGGTTGTGGAGTAGGTGGAGGAGGTTGTGGAGTAGGTGGAGGAGGTTGTGGAGTAGGTGGAGGAGGTTGTGGAGTAGGTGGAGGAGGTTGTGGAGTAGGTGGAGGAGGTTGTGGAGACGGTGGAGGAGGTTGTGGAGACGGTGGAGGAGGCTGTGGAGACAGTGGAGGAGGCGTGTGGAGGAGGTTGTGGAGGAGGTGGTGGAGGAGGTTGTGGAGTAGGTGGAGGAGGTTGTGGAGTAGGTGGAGGAGGTTGTGGAGTAGGTGGAGGAGGCGTGTGGAGTAGGTGGAGGAGGTTGTGGAGTAGGTGGAGGAGGTTGTGGAGGAGGTTGTGGAGTAGGTGGAGGAGGTTGTGGAGTAGGTGGAGGAGGTTGTGGAGGAGGTGGAGGAGGTTGTGGAGGAGGTGGAGGAGGTTGTGGAGACAGTGGAAGAGGTTGGAGACAGTGGAAGAGGTTGTGGAGACAGTGGACGGGGTTGTGGAGGAGGTTGTGGACGAGTGGAGACAGTGGACGGGGTTGTGGAGACAGTGGAGGAGGTTGTGGACGAGTGGAGACAGTGGAGGAGGTTGTGGACGAGTGGAGACAGTGGAGGAGGTTGTGGACGAGTGGAGACAGTGGAGGAGGTTGTGGATGAGTGGAGACAGGGGAGGAGGTTGTGGATGAGTGGAGACAGTGGAGGAGGTTGTGGAGACAGTGGAGGAGGTTGTGGACGAGTGGAGACGGTGGAGGAGGTTGTGGATGAGTGGAGACAGTGGAGGAGGTTGTGGAGACAGTGGAGGAGGTTGTGGAGACAGTGGAGGTGGTAGTGGAGACTGTGGAGGAGGTTGTGGAGAATGTAGAAATGCATCCCAAATGGCTCCCTATGGCTCACTATGTTGTGCAGTTCTTCTGACCCGGGCCCACAAGGCACTTTATAGGGAAAAGAGTGGCATTTAGTACGCAGCCTTAGTCTCAGTAGCATCTCACAGGGCGGTAGGCGATATCCTACGCTACGCTGACACTGGTCAACAGTTGTTGTCTTTGCGTCGCCTCTTGTTGGTGCTGAATATTAGTACAACATCACGTAAACCAGCTCTAAAGGTGTTCCAATGGAAAGAATCATTTCTTTTTTTATTGAGATTTTAATACTTTTTATGATGATCAGAAGCGTATCAAAAAACAAAATGGTGAGGTAAAACATAATGTGATTTAGTTTGGTGGTGGTGGTGTCTATCATCGTAGAGGAAAATACCATGACACCGAGGAAACGCCAAACCAAACAAAACCGTCTATCAAAGGTGACAAGATCAGATGAAGGACGGATTAATTACTTGATGGTTGATTGCAGTTCCGTGTGGTAGAGATAGTGAGGACTTGTATAGCAGATGGCTGTTAACATTCATACATAGAATGTGCTCTGGGCTTCAATGACTCATAGAAAAAATAAATAACCTAGAACCAAGCCCTGGGGGACACCAGTAGAAAAACTGGAGAGAGGAAAATAGATGAACTAGTACCGAGCCCTGGGGGACACCAGTTGAAAAACTGGAGAGAGGAAAATAGATGAACTAGTACCGAGCCCTGGGGGACACCAGTAGAAAAACTGGAGAGAGGAAAATAGATGAACTAGTACCGAGCCCTGGGGGACACCAGCAGAAAAACTGCAGAGAGGAAAATAGATGAACGTCCGTGAAACACTTCAGTGCTCCTCTACTTGATGTGATGTGTTTAAGAGCTGGTCTGAATCCAGATGTGTGACAAAGCAAAAGGTTAATGTAGTGTCAGTTCTCTATATAGCAGAACTGGCTGCCAGAGCTGCACTCTAATAGCGTAGTTTCCCTGTCAAAGCATATTAGTGCATATCTGTCCATTACTTTACAGTCCAGAGATAATGCACTCACTCACGAACATACGAAACATATCTGTCCATTATTTTACAGGGTAGAGATAATGGACATCTTCTTTTCCATCTCAATGATCCCTTATTATCTTGGTGGACGGAGAAGAGAACATCCTCTCTGACTCCCATTTTGTGCGGTCACACCTCCTGGTCCTATTGTTGTTGTGTGGATGTCATAGCAACAGCAGAGACTGGAGAATGGCTGCATGGATTTGGTCCTCCTTCTTTACTTCATCTCTTTTTGTTTGTTACTGACAACGTCATGCTAATCACATTAGCGCGCGTTAGCTCACCCGTCCCGGTGGAGGGACACCGATCCCTTAGAGGATATATTCATCTCTTTTTGTTTGTTACTGACAACGTCATGCTAATCACATTAGCGTGCGTTAGCTCAACCGTCCCGGTGGAGGGACACCGATCCCTTAGAGGATTTATTCATCTATTTTTGTTTTTTTTGTACATTACTATACGATATACACTAAATTCTTCGGGGGCTTGGACTCTACAAGTTGTGGCGTTTTTTTAAACGGTGTTCTATTGGTATCAAGGGACCTATTGGTGCAAGGAAAACATTCCCCACACCATTACACCACAGCCACCAGGCTGTACCGTTGACACCAGGTAGGATGGGGGCCATGGGCTCATGCTGTTTACGCCATAAATCCTGACTCAGCATGACGCAAAAGGAACCAGGATTCGTCGGACCAGGCACTGTGTTTTTTCCTCATTGTCCAGTGTTGGTGATGGCATTGCCCACGGGAGCTGCTGCTTCTTGTTTTTAGCTGATAGGAGTGGAACCCGGGTGTGGTCGTCTGCTGCAATGGCCATCCGTGATAAAGACCGACGAGGTCTGAGAGATGCCGTTCTGCACACCACTGTTGTAATGTGTCGTTATTTGTCTGTTTGTGTTCCGCCTGTTAGCGTACAAGATTCTTGCTTCGACCTCTCATCAACGAGCTGTTTTCCCCCACAGGACTGCCGCTGACTGGATGTGTTTTGTTTGTTGCACCGTTCTTGGTAATCTCTAGACACTGATGTGCATGAAAAGCCCAGGAGGCCGTTTCTGATATATTGGAACCGGTGTCGATGATCATAACGCGCTCAAAGTTGTTTTGTCTAACGGTCAAACGAAGAGTAACTGAATGCCTTTATATAGCAAGCCATGGCCACGTGACTCACTGTTTGTAGGTGCGATTCATATTCGTGAATGGGGTGGTGTACCTAATAAACTGTCTAGTTTAGTGTATTGTCCATTGACATGGAAATTCATTTTGTGAAGTCAGCGTGTGAATACACAAAACGCGTTACAGTACATTATCAGTACATTTTCAATAGCTGAACACTGTATACTGGAAACACTTGGTTTGTTATGTTAACGAAGACAACCAATCTTTGTTAAACATAAATACCTAACTTGGTTTCTCTTGGATTTCGAGACGCGGAATCCTGCTTAAGGTTAAAGTCTGCTTGAAAGAGATGCTAAGCAGCTAAACGTTAGCCATCAAGCTAACGAAGTTAGTCCCAGATGAGTTGAAGCCTGCTTGACAGAGATGCTAAGCAGCTAAACGTTAGCCATCAAGCTAACGAAGTTAGTCCCAGATGAGTTGAAGCCTGCTTGACAGAGATGCTAAGCAGCTAAATGTTAGCCATCAAGCTAACGAAGTTAGTCCCAGATGAGTTGAAGCCTGCTTGACAGAGATGCTAAGCTGCTAAATGGTAACCATCAAGCTAACGAAGTTAGTCCCAGATGAGTTGAAGCCTGCTTGACAGAGACGCTAAGCTGCTAAACGTTAGCCATCAAGCTAACGAAGTTAGTCCCAGATGAGTTGAAGCCTGCTTGACAGAGACGCTAAGCTGCTAAACGTTAGCCATCAAGCTAACGAAGTTAGTCCCAGATGAGTTGAAGCCTGCTTTACAGAGATGCTAAGCAGCTAAATGTTAACCATCAAGCTAACGAAGTTAGTCCCAGATGAGTTGAAGCCTGCTTGACAGAGATGCTAAGCTGCTAAATGGTAACCATCAAGCTAACAAAGTTAGTCCCAGATGAGTTGAAGCCTGCTTGACAGAGATGCTAAGCTGCTAAATGTTAGCCATCAAGCTAACGAAGTTAGTCCCCGATGAGTTGAAGCCTGCTTGACAGAGATGCTAAGCTGCTAAATGTTAGCCATCAAGCTAACGAAGTTAGTCCCAGATGAGTTGAAGCCTGCTTGACAGAGATGCTAAGCTGCTAAACGTTAACCATCAAGCTAACGAAGTTAGTCCCAGATGAGTTGAAGCCTGCTTGACAGAGATGCTAAGCAGCTAAACGTTAACCATCAAGCTAACGAAGTTAGTCCCGGATGAGTTGAAGCCTGCTTGACAGAGACGCTAAGCTGCTAAATGTTAGCCATCAAGCTAACGAAGTTAGTCCCAGATGAGTTGAAGCCTGCTTGACAGAGATGCTAAGCTGCTAAACGTTAGCCATCAAGCTAACGAAGTTAGTCCCAGATTATTGTCTGGAGAGTTAAATGAATGGCTCCAGCGCTGTAGGAGGTGTATCTACTACACTTTGTTTCAGGACAACCTGGATCACTCAGTGGTCTAATTTGACAATTATTTTCTTGCTGAGGATTAGGCTTCAGGTGGCTTCCTTGATCACGCAGGCTACATAAGAAACTGAGGAAAACGCAGAGTGGCGTGTTTACCTTTTCTACGACATTGCCTGGACGGCATTCACGTGATGCATCTCCATCGTGTCGTTTATCGTTGTCCGACTTACCTTGTTGTTGTCCGGAGTTTGTTCGCCAGGGGAGCCATCTCCTGCCTCTCCTCCCCCCATCTGATAGTGGAGTCGAAGGAGCACAGGAAGAGGAGCATGACAATCAACGATGGTCGCATGTCACGAGCCGTGGAAGACGAAGACAGCGGCCTGACGCAAAACAGCCGACACTCCCAACGATACAAACTGTTTTCTCCGCCCTGGAGCCTGATCTTCCTGATGTTCGTCGCTGCAGATGTTGCACTTGACACATTTATAAAATTGCTTTTTAAGCAATAATATTTATAATTATATATATATATATTTATATATATTTATATATATATATAAATAATAAGCATGCACTATTAAGACGATGACTGTAGAAACGTTTTTTTGTGGATTGATAAGGAATTGAAAAATGATATGGTTGGGATGAGGCAAAAGGGAATGGCAAACAAAGTCTGGCTGCACAACCAATTGGCAAATGTACTGCAAATGGAGGAATCATGTGACTAAACTGAATAAAAAGAAGCAGTTACACTAAGAAACATGAATGACAATAAGAATACTAAAGGCTTTGAAGAATCTTCAATTATTATTTTTATTTTTTGGGGGGGGGGGGCAAACTCCGCTCCATCATTCATTGAATCAGATGGCTCATTACAAAACCCAACTGAAATTGCCAACTACTTTAAGGATTTTATTTTTTTTATTGGCAAGATTAGCAAATGCTGACACTACACATCCAAGTATATCTGACCAAATTATGAAAGGCAAGTATTGTAATTTTGAATTCCGTAAAGTGAAGAGATGAACAAATTATTGATGTCTATCAACAATGACAAACCACCGGGATCTGACAACTTGGATGGAAAATTACTGAGGATAATAGTGGACGAAGTGTGTGATGGCTTTACACCTCCTGCTATAATGTGGATAAATAGTTACCTGTCTAACAGACCACAGAGTGTGTTCTTTAATGGAGGCGTCTCCAATATAATCCAGGTAGCATCAGGAATTCCCCAGGGCAGCTGTCTAGGCCCCTTACTTTTTTCAATCTTTACTAATGACATGCCACTGGCTTTGAGTAAAGCCAGCATGTCTATGTATGCGGATGAATCAACACTATACATGTCAGCTACTACAGCGACTGAAATGACTGCAACACTTAACAAAGAGCTGCTGTTTCAGAATGAGTGGCAAGGAATAAGTTGGTCCTAAATATTTCAAGAACTGAAAGCATTGTATTTAGGACAAATCATTCACTAAACCCTAACCTCAACTACATTTTGTAATGAATAATGTGGTATTTGAGCAAGTTGAGGAGACTACACTGCTTGGAATAACCCTGAATATAAAACTGTCATGGATATAACATATTGATACAACAGTAGCTAAGATGGGGAGAAGTCTGTCCATAATAAAGCGCTGCTCTACCTTCTTAACAACACTATCAACAAGGCAGGTCCTACAGGCCCTAGTTTCTACCTTCTTAACAACACTATCAACAAGGCAGGTCCTACAGGCCCTAGTTTCTACCTTCTTAACAACACTATCAACAAGGCAGGTCCTGCAGGCCCTGGTTTTGTCGCACCTGAACTACTGTTCAGTCGTGTGGTCAGGTGCCTCAGAGGGTTCTCGGAAAATTACAATTGGCTCAGAACAGGGCAGCACGGCTGGCCCTTGGATGTACACAGAGAGCTAACATTAATAATATGTATGTCAATCTCTCCTGGCTCAAAGTAGAGAAGAGATTGACTTCATCGCTACTGGTATTTGTAAGAGGTTGAGTGCACCGAGCTGTCTGTTTTAAACAACTAGCACACAGCTCATGCATACCCCACAAGACATGCCACCAGAGGTCTCTTCACAGTCCCCAACTCCACAACAGACTATGGGAGGCGCACAGTACTACATAGAGCCATGACTACATGGAACTCTATTCCACAGTACTACATAGAGCCATGACTACATGGAACTCTATTCCACAGTACTACATAGAGCCATGACTACATGGAACTCTATTCCACAGTACTACATAGAGCCATGACCACATGGAACTCTATTCCACAGTACTACATAGAGCCATGACTACATGGAACTCTATTCAACAGTACTACATAGGGCCATGACCACATGGAACTCTATTCCACAGTACTACATAGAGCCATGACTACATGGAACTCTATTCCACAGTACTACATAGAGCCATGACTACATGGAACTCTATTCCACAGTACTACATAGAGCCATGACTACATGGAACTCTATTCCACAGTACTACATAGAGCCATGACTACATGGAACTCTATTCCACAGTACTACATAGAGCCATGACTACATGGAACTCTATTCCACAGTACTACATAGAGCCATGACTACATGGAACTCTATTCCACAGTACTACATAGAGCCATGACTACATGGAACTCTATTCCACATCAGGTAACTGATGCAGCAGGACAATCCGATTTTAAAAAACAGATACAAATACACCTTATGGAACAGCGGGGACTGTGAAGAGAGATAAACATAGGCACAGACACACACATAATAATACACACACACGTACACATGGATTTAGTACTGTAGATAGGTGGTAGTGGAGGAGTAAGGACCTAAGGGCACATACTCAATGTATTGTAATGTTTTTTTAAATGATTTACCTGCCTTAATTTAGCTGGAACCCAGGAAGAGTAGATGGGGATCACATTGTCAGTACACTACAGTACATCAGTACATTGGTACATTAGTACATTAGTACATTGTCAGTACACTACAGTACATTGTACATTGGTACATTAGTACATTAGTACATTGTCAGTACATTACAGTACATTACAGTACATTATCAGTACACTGTTTGACAGCCTGATGTGTTTGAGTTTTTCCGTTTGGAATATGTTGTTGACTTTCAAGGGTAGATGGGGTAATGCTAGATCTAGGGCAATGGTGTCTAGATAGAATTTGTACTCGTGGTCCTAGCAACTGGACCTATTTTGGAACACCATTATTTTTTGTCTTACTGAGATTTACTGTCAGGGCCCAGATCAGACAGAATCTGTGCAGAATATCTAGGTGCTGCTGTAGGCCCTCCTTGGTTGGGGACAGAAGCACCGGATCATCAGCAAACAGTAGACAGTTGATTTCAGGTTCTAGTAGTGTGAGGCCGGGTGCAGCAGAATCTTCTCGTGTTTTGTGTGGTGTATTATAATATAATAAATATTAGGCCAGTAAGATATTCAAATAGACTTTATTACAAAGTAACGAGCCAGTCCATATGGATCAACTGTCTTCCCAGCCTCGGCACACTCCTTTTATACAGTTTTCATTCTTACGTCACACACATAGTAACTCCTCTTTATGTTAATGATTCATCCCCTTTGGTATTAGCCATCTTTTTTTTTTTTTTTTTGCCTTTCACTCATTTTAGCATAGTTTCCATTTTCCTATTGGCACAGACATTAGGACATAGATTATATTGGTGGCGTAACCATAGCAACGATACGAAAATAAACAGACGCGCACTCCTAATGCGCGTGGCTGTCTAAATGTGTTTTTATAGGTTCGATTTAATAGCTCCGGAGTGCACGTCTAATGACCCTCACTCATGACTTAATGTAATGGCTTTCCTCTCTTAATTGCCCAGACATAATGGTCAAGCCTGTATTAATTCTGCTTACGATTCTAAAATACATAACACACGTACTGAAAAATACCCAATTTTTGTTAATATTTATGTTGAAGAGGATAGGGGTTAAGCTGCATCCCTGTCTCACCCCACGGCCCACTTGATGTTTGTGTGGATTTTATAAATGTTGTATGTTTTTCCCCCCAACACAACTTTAATCAATTTGTTTACCCTTGTGCCAAATTGAGTCAAACCTTGAGATGACTTTGCTTTTGTTTTGTTTGTTTGTTTGTCAATTAGGGTGTGCAGGGTGAATACATGGTCTGTCGTACAATAATTTGGTAAAAAGACAATTTGACATTTGCTCAGTACATTGTTTTCACTGAGGAAATGTTCAATTCTGCTGTTAATGATAATGCAGAGGATTTCCCCAAGGTTGCTGTTGACACATATCCCACATATGTCTCCACTTTTGTGGATTGGGGTGATCAATCCTTGGATACAAATATTGGGGAATATAACAGAGCTAAGGATGATGTTAAAGAGTTTAAGTATAGCCAATTTGGAATTTGTAGTATGTATATTTTATAATTTCATTAAGGATACCATCAACACCACAGGCCTTTTTGGGTTGGAGGGTTTGTATTTTGTCCTGTAGTTCATTCAATGTAATTGGAGAATCCAGTGGGTTCTGGTCGTCTTTAGTTGATTCCAAGATTTGTATTTGATCATGTCTATGTTTTTGCTGTTTGTTCTTTGTTATAGAGCCAAAAAGATTGGAGAAGTGGTTTATCCATACATCTCCATTTTGGATAGATAACTCTTCGTGTTGTTGTTTGTTTAGTGTTTTCAAATTTTCCCAGATGTCAGATCTCCTCAAGGAGATGTGGGTGTAGAGTCAGGCGCAGGAGAACCGAGTTCCAAAGAAAGGGTGTTTATTTTAACAAGCTCAAAAGAAAACCCAACATGACTCAGGGCTACAGTAAAATACACTGGATAAATCCCCACTCAGACACAGTCCAGGGAAAACCCCCTGTAGAACATGAACAAAATAAAACGCACCCCAACCTCACTGACAGTTCAACAAGAATAATCCCGCACAAAACCCCAAAGGAAATGTCAAATTAAATAACCCCCCTAATTAACCAAAGTCAAACCAGGTCACACAAAACAGACATAACCAAAGGAAAAGGGAGGCAGCTAGTAGACCAGCGACGACGACCACCGAGCGCCACCCGAACAGGAAGAGGAGCCACCTTCAGTGGCAGCTAGTAGACCAGCGACGACGACCACCGAGCGCCACCCGAACAGGAAGAGGAGCCACCTTCAGTGGCAGCTAGTAGACCAGCGACGACGGACCACCGAGCGCCACCCCGAACAGGAAGAGGAGCCACCTTCAGTGGCAGCTAGTAGACCAGCGACGACGACCACCGAGCGCCACCCGAACAGGAAGAGGAGCCACCTTCAGTGGCAGCTAGTAGACCAGCGACGACGACCACCGAGCGCCACCCGAACAGGAAGAGGAGCCACCTTCAGTGGCAGCTAGTAGACCAGCGACGACGACCGCCGAGCGCCGCCCGAACAGGAAGAGGAGCCACCTTCAGTGGCAGCTAGTAGACCAGTGACGACGACCGCCGAGCGCCACCCGAACAGGAAGAGGAGCCACCTTCAGTGGCAGCTAGTAGACCAGCGACGATGACCGCCGAGCGCTGCCCGAACAGGAAGAGGAGCCACCTTCAGTGGCAGCTAGTAGACCAGCGACGATGACCGCCGAGCGCTGCCCGAACAGGAAGAGGAGCCACCTTCAGTGGCAGCTAGTAGACCAGCGATGATGACCGCCGTGCGCTGCCCGAACAGGAAGAGGAGCCATCTTCAGTGGCAGCTAGTAGACCAGCGACGATGACCGCCGAGCGCTGCCCGAACAGGCAGAGGAGCCACCTTCAGTGGCAGCTAGTAGACCAGCGACGATGACCGCCGAGCGCTGCCCGAACAGGCAGAGGAGCCACCTTCAGTGGCAGCTAGTAGACCAGCGACGATGACCGCCGAGCGCTGCCCGAACAGGCAGAGGAGCCACCTTCAGTGGAAGTCGTGACACCAGAAGTGGTTAGATTTTATGGATTCTTCA
>NC_056452.1:31204721-31247221 GCF_018296145.1 Oncorhynchus tshawytscha | reverse complement strand
TATAAAGCCCTTCGTACATCAGCTGATATCTCAAAGTGCTGTACAGAAACCCAGCCTAAAACCCCAAACAGCAAGCAATGCAGGTGTAGAAGCACGGTGGCTAGGAAAAACTCCCTAGAAAGGCCAAAACCTAGGAAGAAACCTAGAGAGGAACCAGGCTATGTGGGGTGGCCAGGCCTCTTCTGGCTGTGCCGGGTGGAGATTATAACAGATTATTACATGGGTTCTCTGTTTGTGTGTGTCTGCCTCCTTGCCACTAATGGCTGTAAAATGCTCTTTACACAGTGTCTGTGACGATGACAGCAGTTTGTTATAGAGCCAAGCCTTCCATAGGAAGCCACACATAATATTTTCTGTTGACACTGATTCCCTGTTTGTCTTCTCTCTTTCTCTCCCACTAAATCTCTCTCCCTCCCTCTGTCTCTCTCCCTCCCTCTGTCTCTCTCCCTCTCTCTGTCTCTCTCCCTCTCTCTGTCTCTCTCCCTCTCTCTGTCTCTCTCCCTCTCTCTGTCTCTCTCCCTCTCTCTGTCTCTCTCCCTCTCTCTGTCTCTCTCCCTCTCTCTGTCTCTCTCCCTCTCTCTGTCTCTCTCTCTCTCTCTCTCTCTCTCTCTCTCTCTCTCTCTCTCTCCCTCTCTCTGTCTCTCTCCCTCCCTCTGTCTCTCTCCTCTCTCTCTCTCCTCCCTCTGTCTCTCTCCCTCTCTCTGTCTCTCTCCCTCTCTCTCTCCCTCTCTCTCTCTCTCTCTCTGTCTCTCTCTCTCTCTCTGTCTCTCTCTCCCTCTCTCTCTCTCTCTCTCTGTCTCTCTCTCTCTCTCTGTCTCTCTCCCTCTCTCTGTCTCTCTCTCTGTCTCTCTCTGTCTCTCTCCCTCTCTCTGTCTCCCTCCCTCCCTCTGTCTGTCTCTCTCCCTCCCTCTCTCTCTCTCTCCAGAGTCAGAGTACAGAGTCCCAGTATTTTTCCAGGCCAGCAGCAGAAACCAGAGATGAACTGAACTCCTCCACAATAACAAAGAGAAGTTCCCTCCAGAAGATGTAAGTTACGATGACCTCATGGGAAAATGTTCCAGAGCCACAACGTTTGGGATAATAAGATACACGATCATCCTCTCTGTCTGTTCCCTGTTTCAGAGCCAGACACGCGAACGCCAGGCCCCGACCAGAAACCCAACCTCTGCCCTGCGGATCAGTCCTGGGGAAGAAACTGCACTCTGAGCAGAACAGAGTCCCAGGAGAGCAGGTTTCGGAGCCCCAGCCACCGACATGCCAGCCCAGGCTTACCACAGACGCAGTGCTGCCCCACGGCCATCCCACAACATCCACTGACCCCACAGTACAGGCTGTGGCTGTGGGAGGGGTGGGACTCACAGAGGGAAAGCAAAGAGAGAGTGTTGGGCTCCCAGGGAACACTGACCCCAGAGACACAGTACTGAGTCAGTCCCAGAGTCAGGGTGGGGAAGACGAACCCAGCAGGGTCCCAGGGGAAGACCCTCCCAGGGCCAAGAGGGTGTGCCTTGGGCCACTTCTAGTAGCTTGTTCCTCCAATGACCTCATAACACCAACACACTCAGCTGAATCCTCCAACCCTCTCCTTCCTCCTCCTCCTCTGTCGTCTCCTCGTCCACCTGTGGTCAAATCCAGTGCCAAGACGGAGTCCGAGGCTTTCCCAGCCCCTGCCCCAGCCTTGTTCCCTGCCCCAGCCTTGTTCCCTGCCCCAGCCTTGTTCCCTGCCCCAGCTGCAGCCTTGTTCCCTGCCCCAATGCTCTATACTCCAGCCTCTTCCCAGCCCCAGAAAAGGACCAGTCCACAGCCCCTCTCTCCCCTCTCCCAGCCCCAGAGCGGACCCAGTCCACAGCCCCTCTCTCCCCTCTCCCAGCCCCAGAGCGGACCCAGTCCACAGCCCCTCCCCTCTCCCAGCCCCAGAGCGGACCCAGCCCCAGCCCCAGAGCGGACCCAGTCCACAGCCCCTCTCTCCCCTCTCCCAGCCCCAGAGCGGACCCAGTCCCAAACCTCTCAAACCACAGTGGAAGTGGAGCTGCTTACTCCAGGGAAACAGTCCCAGAGTCTCCTTCCTCTCACAAGCAGCAATAGCACAGAGCAGACAAACCAAAACAGCCGCAGGTCTGAGAGGCCGATCTGTCAAAGATGTAGTCTCCTCAGCCCTGTCTATTGCTTCCACACACATCGGCGTCATAGGGGAGGGAGAGGAGGGGAGGGAGAATGGTAGGAGGAGGAGAGGAGAGGAGAAGAGAAGAGAAGGGAGAGGAAGAGAGGAGAAGAGGGGAAAGATTATGGAGGGGAAGAGAGGAGAAGAGAGGGAATATAATGGAGGAGACAAGAGTAGGAGAGGAGAAGAGAGGGATGTGGGAGAGGAAGACGGGTCTGTGGCCAGACCATCCAGATTACGACGGCTGAAGAAGTGAAGAGGGTGAGACAGAGAGGAGAGAGAGGAGCAGACTGGGGAGGGCAGAGCTTGAGGGTACAGTAAAGATGGAGAGAGAGGAGCAGACTGGGGAGGGGGCAGAGCTTGAGGGTACAGTAAAGATGCCTGATGCCAGGGTTAGAGATGGAGAGAGGGAGCAGACTGGGGAGGGGGCAGAGCTTGAGGGTACAGTAAAGATGCCTGATGCCAGGGTTAGAGATGGAGAGAGGGAGCAGACTGGGGAGGGGCAGAGCTTGAGGGTACAGTAAAGATGCCTGATACCAGGGTTAGAGATGGAGAGAGGAGAGAGAGGAGCAGACTGGGGAGGGGGCAGAGCTTGAGGGTACAGTAAAGATGGAGAGAGAGGAGCAGACTGGGGAGGGCAGAGCTTGAGGGTACAGTAAAGATGGAGAGAGAGGAGCAGACTGGGGAGGGCAGAGCTTGAGGGTACAGTAAAGATGGAGAGAGGAGAGAGGAGCAGACTGGGGAGGGCAGAGCTTGAGGGTACAGTAAAGATGGAGAGAGGGAGCAGACTGGGGAGGCAGAGCTTGAGGGTACAGTAAAGATGGAGAGAGGCAGAGCTTGAGGGTACAGAAAGGGGAGGGCAGAGCTTGAGGGACAGTAAAGATGGAGAGAGAGGAGCAGACTGGGGAGGGGCAGAGCTTGAGGGTACAGTAAAGATGCCTGATACCAGGGTTAGAGATGGAGAGAGGAGAGAGAGGAGCAGACTGGGGAGGGGCAGAGCTTGAGGGTACAGTAAAGATGCCTGATACCAGGGTTAGAGATGGTATTGTGGCAGATGTGTGTTTACACTCTCTCTTCCATTTGGGACTTGATCTCTGGCTGACTCCTAGGCATCTGAACCCTTCCACTGTCCTCTGACTGACTCCTAGGCATCTGAACCTTTCAGTATCTCTCTCTGTCTCTCTCTCTCTCTCTCTCTCTCTCTCTCTGTCTCTCTCTGTCTCTCTCTGTCTCTGTCTCTCTACAATATCAACATAATAATAATCAATATTGTCAATAACAACAATAATCTAGGGTAAACAACCATACAAGGGCATAGAGGATGTGTAGGTTGGTTGGTCTGTCAGGCACTCTCATTCTGTGGTTTTGCATGTACAGTAAATACTAAAATGTACTATATTCACACAGGCTGCAGTACCACGGAGTACCAGGCTTATCTCTTAGAAGCCCTTTGTACTACTCAATTTCAAACTGTTTTCAATATATATTGGTATATATTCAACAATTCAACTGTATTTTAACTATGTTTTATATTTTGGGATAATAGAGGTGCAGCCAGAGGGGTTCTTGGTGTTGCTAGAGTCCAGAGGGCAGGGGCCAGGGTTGGGCCAGACCACTCCCTCTCCATAGCCCCACGGCCAGGTAGATTCCTGGGAAACCAGTCAACCCACTTCCCCCTGGATCTCTGGGGCTCCACAGCTATTCAGGCCCTCCAGGCCCCCACCCTGGCTCGACTAGGGCCTATCAAAGACACCAACCTACCCAGCCCCCCACTGACTCTGCCCCACTGATTGACAGTCACTGACCCCTCCCCAGGCTCTTCTTCACTGGTTCTGGTGTGGCTTTACAGAGAAATCAACCAACCCATTCCCCTCCTGGCAACCAGGTCTCCACTGGCCCTCAGGTTCCCACTGGGCCCTCTTCTGGCTAGGACACCCCACCCTTTTCTGTTTGGATCCAACAGAGAACCAAACCAGGCCCACATCTAACCAGCCATTCAGGCCCCCTCTTCTGGCCCAACAGACTGAACGGCCCCCCTTCCAGTACATTAGTCATAATGCTGCCTCTGTCTGTACATTAGTCATAATGCTTCCTGTCCCAAGACGTTCCAGTACATTAGTCATAATGCTTGTCTCTGTCTGACGTTCCAGTACATTAGTCATAATGCTGTCTCTGTCTGACGTTCCAGTACATTAGTCATAATGCTGTCTCTGTCTGACGTTCCAGTACATTAGTCATAATGCTGTCTCTGTCTGACGTTCCAGTACATTAGTCATAATGCTGCCTCTGTCTGACGTTCCAGTACATTAGTCATAATGCTTGTCTCTGTCTGACGTTCCAGTACATTAGTCATAATGCTGTCTCTGTCCCACGTTCCAGTACATTAGTCATAATGCTGCCTCTGTCTGACGTTCCAGTACATTAGTCATAATGCTCTCTCTGTCCCACGTTCCAAGACGTTCCAGTACATTAGTCATAATGCTTGTCTCTGTCTGACGTTCCAGTACATTAGTCATAATGCTGTCTCTGTCTGACGTTCCAGTACATTAGTCATAATGCTGTCTCTGTCTGACGTTCCAGTACATTAGTCATAATGCTGTCTCTGTCCAATGTTCCAGTACATTAGTCATAATGCTGTCTCTGTCCCACGTTCCAGTACATTAGTCATAATGCTCTCTCTGTCCCACGTCCCAGTACATTAGTCATAATGCTCTCTCTGTCCCACGTTCCAAGACGTTCCAGTAAATTAGTCATAATGCTGTCTCTGTCTGACGTTCCAGTTCATTAGTCATAATGCTGTCTCTGTCTGACGTTCCAGTACATTAGTCATAATGCTGTCTCTGTCTGACGTTCCAGTACATTAGTCATAATGCTGTCTCTGTCTGACGTTCCAGTACATTAGTCATAATGCTGTCTCTGTCCCACGTTCCAGTACATTAGTCATAATGCTGTCTCTGTCCCACGTTCATTAGTCAGTACAACATAGTCATAATGCTAATGCTGTCTCTGTCCCACGTTCCAGTACATTAGTCATAATGCTGTCTCTGTCCCACGTTCCAGTACAATAGTCATAATGCTGTCCTCTGTCCCACGTTCCAGTACATTAGTCATAATGCTGTCTCTGTCCCACGTTCCAGTACATTAGTCATAATGCTGTCTCTGTCCCACGTTCCAGTACATTAGTAATAATGCTGTCTCTGTTCGTGTCACTGCTGATTTACCATTTATGGTTTTAATAAAGACGTTCCCTCTCCCTGAGAGAAGATAGTTTCTGTGTCTTTATGGAAACACACAGACAGGCTGGGGAGAATCTAGAGGGAGGAACTGAACCAACACTGACTGAGTCACTGTTAATCCATTGTAAAGCCTTTTAGAAAAAGGGAATTCATATTATTTTTGCAAAATGACAGTTATTTTAATTTTCTTGTCAGCCAAGGTCATATCCTAGGACAGTAGGATAGTACACTTAGGATGGTAATGGTAACTAAGACAGCCTCCCGAAAAACAAGCAGCATCCCTTGACCTGTCCTGCCTCCAACTCATCGGCAAATATATACAGTAATGTGAAAATGAATGTCTTGTTGAAAATCAGATAGAAATGGACTTCAATGACGTTGAAGGGGGTTTGCAGGGTAGAGCCTAAACCCGGCCAATGTGTTAAACTGATGATCAACACCGTCCTCCTCTCCTTCTGATAATTACCCCTGGTTTCCCCGACAACGATGCGTCGTTCCTACGGCGACCGAAGATGCGAAACGCAGGGCGTGGCCGTTTCGCTAAGTGCTTCATTGGAACATGTGTCGGTACTGAAAACGATGGACAGGCACCGCTGTTCTCAGATCAGCTTTCTCCATTCAAATCTGATATTAACATTAGAATTACTCCACAATACTGACGACAGATCAGCTCCTAGAGACATATGATCACCTGTGGCTGCATTTTGAGGTTGGCTTATTCAAATACTTCCCCTCAATAACGCACTAAATGAGGTTTATTGGGCTCATATTGATACACATCATCCAATGTATTGAGTCATAAATTAGACGGTAGCTTGGCAAAATAGCACTCAATTGATTTCCATATGATTCAAATGTACAGGCCCATGGAGGCTATTTATCTTTGAATGCAGTCATCTGGGTTTTCAATTGATGCATCTTTTTGTGCTTTTGTTTGTCACAATAAAAAAAAATGTAATTGTTACTTTGCATTTGTTACTTGGTTCTGAAGTTATCGGCGACCGATAAACAGATTTTATGTTTGGCAGAGATCTCCTGTGTATATAGTGACTCACAATTGGCCCAGGGCTGTCCGGGTTCAGGTGAGGGTTTGGCCGGCAGGGATGTTCTTGTCCCATTGCGCTCTAGCGACTCCTGTGGCGGGCCAGGCGCAATGCACACTGACACGGTTGCCAGGTGTACGGTGTTTTCCTCCGACACATTGGTGCGGCTGGCTTCCGGGTTAAGCAGGCTTTATGTCAAGAAGCAGTGCGGTTTGGCAGGGTTTGTGTTTCGGAGGACGCATGGCTCTCGACCTTCGCCTCTCCCGAGTCCGTACGGGAGTTGCAGCGATGGGACAAGACTGTAACCACCAATTGGATATCACAAAATTAGGGAGAAAAAGGGGTAAATAAATACGAAAATAATCATAACATCTAAATACACACAGTGGTTCTTCCTTTAAAAGTGTTGGTCTGATGCCGTGGCCGTTAGTGGTAGATGGTGGCATTCTGTCATTGCACCACACTATCGCAAGGGGGAGTTAGAATGCTGATCTATCGGTAGTTTAAACTGTGGCAAATAATGGACTATCTTTTCATAAATGAATGGAGGTCTGAGAGTCTCTCACTAGGGTCATCAGGCAAAAACAACTACAACTGTAAGTGACGAGAACTTAGGTAAACACAATGGGGGAATTACACTTGACATGTGGACTGACAATTTTCGAAAAATAGGCACGGTGGGCTTTTGTTTTTTTCTCCCTCTAAAACCAGAAATAAATCATTCTAAATAACAAACTGTCTTTATGCACCACAGTGTGAAAGAGTGATAGACCGTCTAAAGAAAGTGTGTTTTTGATACACGGTCCTTCTTTGCTGATGTGAAGAAGAAACGGAATGAAAGATTTGTTAACATAAAGCTTTGGATCAAAATAAATAACTACCAACATTCTTTCTGATAGTCAAAACATTTCTTTATTAAAAGACTAAGTTCATCTGCTCATGTTGTGTGTGTTTCATTATTTGTGACATTCTGGTTACAATGAAGAATGTAAACAAAATAAATCCTCATCATAATGAATAATCAGATGGGTGTTGCAAGCCTTATTTTGTACTCATTTTATCTCCATCGCATCTCTCCGCCTCATGGCCTCAAACCATTTTGTTTCTTTTCGCCCACACGCACTTTAAACATTTGGATAAGAAAGCATTTAAAGGCTGACATTGGTTGATTTTAATACTACTGACAGACAAAATTCTAACTCCACTCATAACTTTTGGACTTCTTAGTGTTCCCAGAAGGCATGGGTTATTATAATCTACTACAGGCCTAAAAGCCATGAGTTTAACCTTCCGAATTAATGATTATATTGAAGATGGAGCTCATTAAAAGGTTGACTTCTGAGAGCCGACCTGTTATCCAACAATTATTATTATTATTAACCATGCATTATAATTATATGAAAGCCCTTTAGATAGCCCCTTGGTTCTCTCCAGACCTGACTGCCCTTGACCAGCACAATAACATCCTGTGGCGTTCTGCATTGGCATCGAACAGCCCCTGTGATATGCAACTTTTCAGGGAAGTTAGGAACCAATATACACAGGCAGTTAGGAAAAGTGAAGGCTAGCTTTTTCAAACAGAAATTTGCATCCTGTAGCACAAACTCAAAAAAGTTCTGGGACACTAAAGTCCATGGAGAATAAGAGCACTTCCTCCTAGCTTCCCACTGCACTGAGGCTAGGAAACACTGTCACAACCGATAAATCCACAATAATTGAGAATTTCAATAAGCATTTTTCTACGGTTGGCCATGCTTTCCACCTGGCTACCCCTATCCCGGTCAAAAGCCCTGCGCTCCCCACATCAACTCGCCCAAACATCCCCCACTTCTCCTTCACCCAAATCCAGATAGCTGATGTTCTGAAAGAGCTGCCAAATCTGGACCCCTACAAAACAGCGGGGCTAGACAATCTGGACCCTTTCTTTCTAAAAATTATCTGCCAAAATGGTTGCAACCCCTATTACTAGCCTGTTCAACCTCTCTTTCGTATCGTCTGAGATTCCCATAGATTAGAAAGCTGCCGCGGTCATCCTCTTCAAAGGGGGAGACACTCTAGACCCAAACTGCTACAGACCTATATCTATCCTACCCTGCCTTCCTAAGGTCTTCGAAAGCCAAGTTAACAGATTACCGACCATTTCGAATCCCACCGTACCTTCTCTGCTATGCAATCTGGTTTCTGAGCTGGTCATGGGTGCACCTCAGCCACGCTCAAGGTCCTAAATGATATCTTAACCGCCATCAATAAAAGACATTACTGTGCAGCCGTATTCATCGACCTGGCCAAGGCTTTCGACTCTGCCAATCACCACATTCTTATCAGCAGACTCAACAGCCTTGGTTTCTCAAATGACTGCCTCGCCTGTTTCATCCAACTACTTCTCTGATAGAGTTCAGTGTGTCAAATCGGAGGGCCTGTTGTCCGGACCTCTGGCAGTCTCTATGGGGGTGCCACAGGGTTCAATTCTCGGGCCGACACTCTTCTCTGTATACATCAATGATGTCGCTCTTGCTGCTGGTGATTCTTTGATCCACCTCTACGCAGACGACACCATTCTGTATACTTCTGCCCCTTCTTTGGAAACTGTGTTAACCAACCTCCAAAGGAGCTTCAATGCCATACAACTCTCCTTCCGTGGCCTCCAACTGCTCTTAACTTCTTGGATATAGGGGCGCTCTTTTAATTTATGGATTAAAAAAACGTGCCTGTTTTAAGCGCAATATTTTGTCACGAAAAGATGCTCGACTATGCATATAATTGGCAGCTTTGGAAAGAAAACACTCTAAGGTTTCCAAAACTGCAAAGATATTATCTGTGAGTGCCACAGAACTCATGCTACAGGCGAAACCAATATGAAACTTCAACCAGGAAATGAGCAGAATTTTTGAAGCTCTGTTTCCCATTGTCTCCTTATATGGCTGTGAATGCGCCGGGAATGAGCCTGCCCTTTCTATCGTTTCTCCAAGGTGTCTGCAGCATTGTGACGTATTTGTAGGCATATCATTGGAAGATTGGCCATAAGAGACTACATTTACCAGGGGTCCGCCCGGTGTCCTTGGTCTAAATTGGTGCGTAATCTACAAGCTGCACGCAGTCATCCAGTGATTGAGAGGAGAGAGGAGGCTTTCAACGAATGATATATCATGAAGAGATATGTGAAAAACATATATTTTCGGGTTTTTTTGGTAGCCAAACGTGACGCACCAAACGGAGCAATTTCTCCTAAACAAATAATCTTTCAGGAAAAACTGAGCATTTGTTATCTAACTGAGAGTCTCCTCATTGAAAACATCTGAAGTTCTTCAAAGGTAATGATTTTATTTGAATGATTTTCTGGTTTTTGTGAAAATGTTGCCTGCTGATGCTAACGCTAAATGCTACGCTAAATGCTACGCTAGCTGCGCTAGCTGTCACACAAATGCTTGTATTGCTATGTTGAGAAGCATATTTTGAAAATCTGAGATGACAGTGTTGTTAACAAAAGGCTAAGCTTGAGAGCTAGCATATTCATTTCATTTCATTTGCGATTTTCATGAATAGTTAATGTTGCGTTATGGTAATGAGCTTGAGGCTGTATTCACGATCCTGGATCCGGGATGGCTCGACGCAAGAAGTTAAATACAAGTAAAACTAAATGCATGCTCTTCAACCGATCGCTGCCTGCACCTGCTCGCCCATCCGGTTCTGACTTAGAATATGTGTACAACTACAAATACCTAGGTGTCTGGTTGGACTGTAAACTTTCCTTCCAGACTCACATTAAGCATCTCCAATCCAAAATTAAATCTAGAATCGGCTTTCTATTTCATAACAAAGCATCCTTCACTCATGCTCCAAAACATACTCTCGTAAAACTGACCATCCTACCGATCCATGACTTCGGCAATGTCATCTATAAAATAGCCTCCAACACTCTACTCTGCAAATTGGATGTAGTCTATCACAGTGCCATCCGTTTTATCACCAAAGCCCCATATACTACCCAACACTGTGACCTGTATGCTCTCGTTGGTTGGCCGCTTCATACTCGTTGCCAAACCCACTGGCTCATGGTCATCTATAAGTCTTTGCTAGGTAAAGCCCCGCCTGATCTCAGCTCACTGGTCACCATAGCAGCACCCACCCATAGCACGCGCTCCAGCAGGTATATCTCACTGGTCATCCCCAAAGCCAATTCCTCCTTTGGTCGTCTTTCCTTCCAGTTCTCTGCTGCCAATGACTGGAACGAACTGCATAAATCTCTGAAGCCGGAGACTCTTACCTACCTCACCAGCTTTAAGAACCAGCTGTCAGAGCAGCTCACAGATCACTGCACCTGTTCATAGCTCATCTGTAAACAGCCCATCTATCTACCTACCTCATCCCCATACTGGTATTTATTTATTTATCTTGCTCCTTTGCACCCCAGTATCTCTACTTGCACATTCATCTTCTGCACATTCTACCATTCCAGTGTTTTAATTGCTATGTTGTAATTACTTTGCCACCATGGCCTATTTATTGCCTTACCTCTCTTATCTTACCTCATTTGCACAAGCTGTATATGCTGATATCATAAATAGGACTGGTGGAGTTGTCACACATGTGTATGGAAATGTCTGCTCTACCCAAAATTACAACCTCAAATATGGAAGAGGCAAGTAGAAGGGGGAAAAAGTAAGAAACTTGTCTGTCAGCCCTGTATTAAATAACATAAATAGACCAAAATTACAACCTCAAATATGGAAGAGGCAAGTAGAAGGGGGAAAAAGTAAGAAACTTGTCTGTCAGCCCTGTATTAAATAACATAAATAGACCAAAATTAGTTAAAGAAAATTATGATAAATAAAAATATATACCAGTTTCATTTAAGGATCAAAAAAATTGACAGCTGTGCTATACAGATTGCAAAATAGTTGGGAAGAGATTCTCGATGTACCAATTCCATGGCACATGGTTTATGAATTGATACGCAAAACGACGCCGGATTCAAAACTCAGAATTTTTCTATTTAAATTATTATACAAAATTCTTGCAACCAACAGAATGATATATTTATATACAACCTTCCCAGCTCTGCAGATTTCTTTGAAGCTAGAATCCACCTCTTAATGAGTTCCGAGAGCTGATCTGTTATCCAACAATTATTATTAGTAGTAGTAGTGTTTGCGAATAGCACTGTCTGCGACCATAATCCCCAACATGTTTAATTATTCAAGGATCCTTTCTCTTCTCTGTGCAGGAGTTATTTAAAGAAAACAAAAGAAGCCATGCACTCTTGATGGGCTATCAGCAGGACAATAGACTCTTACAGAGTTCACCAAATGCTCTGTTTTCTAACCACATCTGGATGGAGCCACAACAAATTACTATGGGAATAAATATCACTGAATGACAGACATATTGGAATAAAGTAGGCTAATGAGGCAACATATTGTTACTTACAGGAACACCCAAATTCATTCAACTGTTAAAATAAGATTTTAAGCACCCGAGTGTGGTCAACTATTTCAGCACCGTTTTGCTTAGCTCTTTTCATTTTCACTGAATCTCCGTTTGGTTAACAAACTTTACAGTTAGGGTGTGGAAAATGTTATTAATCATGATATTTTTGCTCTTCACTCGCAGTCACTTAGTAGCCTACTCCTGACCGGTCACGTTGTACAGCGCCATAACGCGCCTAACGGAAACCCAGAGTGTTTGGTTTTCTGTTTTTATTGGAATAGAAACACCATAATATTAATCAAATTAATGAAGCTACATTTCAGCTATCCCATATACTATGTTCATACAAAAAAGGTTTGAAATTCTCTAGTTCAGCCAATATTAAAAACAGTCAAATGCTTCTCAACAAATGCTTCTCAAAGATGCCCTCTGGTCATCAAACTAGCTCTAACTAGCCTTAATAGCTGATACTTAAATAACGTGCCATAGTTCTTGTGAACATTGCAGGTTTGAAACTGCTATTTGCTATTTATGGCCTGTAGGCCTCATTGACCTGAGCTCATACAACTAGTTTTTGAGTAAAAAAAGCATGACCATAACAAATACCCAGATGAAACATATTGTGCTATTTATCACAGACTACTTTGTGTCAAAGTTTAACAGGGACTCTCCTTCTCACCAGTGTCATGATCAAAGATATGATCAAGAGCCTCACATACAGTATATCGTTTGGTCATTGTGCAGCCACAGAATGAATTGTGAGCAAAGCCTCAAAAAAGCTTTATATACCAGAGCTGTGAGAGAAGTTCTATATATTATTGAAACAATGTTGCGATTGTTTGTGAGAATGTCAACAGCTGTGATTCTCTTGGGGGAAAGATTCTATTGGGGAATAACACAGGTGTACAAAAGTTAAGTAAAACACCCAAAATGTAATGAAAATGATCCAAATGTGTTTTGTGTGTTCAGATGCCCTGTGTGGACAAAGCCATGGAACCTTATGACAATCAGATTTAAACACCTCAGAGATTTAGTGATGCTCCTATGAAGGTTCTAACGAGGAACTTTGCCTTGAGACGCTTTTGGGAAAACTGGGCGCTGGCTTTTATTTTGGCTTTATCCTTACAAATGGCTATCCTAAACCTGATTCAACTGCTGCACTACCATCTAGTAGTCATACAATGATCTGTTTAAGCTCCATGACTCAGTGTGGCACAGTTAGGATTTGAAGATGTGTTGATAATCTGGTAAGGCCTTGGTCTAATCCTTTCTGTTAAAGATGTTAGTTAGTCTGTCCCCCTCCGCAACACACCACTATCTAGTGGGCTTCTGGGTATCTCCGTCTCAGATCCATAGCCCACTGTGTGGTAGTGAAGATCAGGTGATGAGGTTTGGAATATATCATCTGGGTCCTAGTTAACTTTTAAAAGTGCTGGAGTACCCCAGGGATCAATGTTGGGACCAATTCCATTCAAATTCACAAAATGTTCAGTTCACTTCCCGAATTGACTAAATGAAATGGAATTCACCCCAGCCCTGTTCAGGATCATTTGGACCTAGGAGGATAATTCTGGAACAATGTCAATCTTCAGGCCTGTTGGTCTGATTAAAAGGAGTTTAGCTCCAGCCTACATTAATCATTAGTCAACTCAGATGCTTACAATGACACCTTGTTGCTCACTATTAAGTTGTTCCCAGAGGTAGTCTGTCTAAGAACCTTCCCCAAATTGTTGGGTTATTAGCTAAACATCTTGGAGTAGAATAAAGACCCATAGGGTGCCTCAGTAATGGCACCCTATTCCCTGTATAGTGCACTACTTAGGGAATAGGGTGCCATTTTGGACACAGACATACTCTCTAACTTGTCTGGACCCTCGATGGCTCAAAACCACATTGCAGTATTTACACAGCAGCTATTTTTCCCCATGGTCCAATAAACTGACTGATTTTGGGGTACTGTAGAAAACAAGGTAGCCTAGTGGTTAGAGTGTAGGGACGGCAGGGTAGCCTAGTGATTAGAATGTAGGGGCAGCAGGGTAGCCTAGTGGTTAGAGTGGTGGGCTTGTAACCGAAAGGTTGCAAGTTCAAATCCCCGAGCTGACAAGGTACAAATCTGTCGTTCTGCCCCTGAACAAGGCAGTTAACCCACTGTTCCTAGGCAGTCATTGAAAATAAGAATTTGTTCTTAACTGACTTGCCTAGTAAAATAAAAATACAGTATGAAGTGTGTGTGCAGATGTTATGTTAATACTATGACAGACAGCATTAATCTCTTAAACCTGTTGTTTATGAAGCATGTGACAATACATTTTTTTTAAATTGATTATCTAACCTCATGATCAATCCTTTCATTCATTCACATATTTGACTCCAGAACATGACTCCAGAACAGTGACAGTTTTTAATTTCTCTTTTCATAAAAAATATTTAATAAATATTGACTTTCAAAATATTGCCAGAATTGCAACATCAACACATAATACATTCTCATAACACAAGGGTGGAAAAAGGACAGGAAATGAATGTTGCCATGATCTCAGAAAGAGAAAACATGTCCGTCTTTATAGTTGAAACAGAAACTAAAGAACTTCCGGCAGCACACAACCAAGCAGGGTCAATGCTTGAGCTAAATTGACTAAATATTTGTAAATAACTCACTTGAAAATTGAACTTGAACATTGTCCAACTGGGTCAACACAAGTATTATCTTTTCTCATTGTCCACTGTTTCTAGATTTATGAAATATCACGTATAATTAATTACAAATGAGTGCCATTTTTCCTTCCTAATTTAAAAAAAAAAGTATGTTAAGCAGCTTTTCCATGTTTTAATGGTGTGGGCATATAACGGACATAAAATATATTCATGTGAGTCGACCGCAGCCAATAAGGAAACAGGAAGCTTAAAAAAATAAAAATGTATTGGTCCGTTTGAGGTGTTTGTTCTCTCCAAAATGGCACCCTATTCACTTTATAGTGCACTACTTTTGACCAGGGCCCATAGGGAATAGGGTGCCATGTGGGACTAGATATACTGGACAACATTCTGGGTGGAAGTTGACAGAATATGGACACTAACGTAAAAAGTTACATCGGGTGGTTTATTATAAATTTAGCTGGCTAACGAATTGATGTTGCTTCGTAGTATACCCCTCAAGAGTCCCAGGGCCCACAATTCATAGTGCTGGTATAAGGATCAGTTCGGCCTTTCGGATAATGAATACAATTTATATGAACAGGCAGGACCTGATCCTAGATCAGCTCTCTTATTCTGAAAGAATGTATGAATTACAGGCCCTGTTCGGTTTGTGCCATCTTGCCAAATCATGCATGCAATGGATTTGATAGCACAAACCGATCCGGGACTGTTGACCCTCTACCATTCAAGTATGATTGGGTTACATCCCAAATGGCACCCTATTCACTTTATAGTGCACTACTTTTGACCAGGGCCCATAGGGAATAGGGTGCACTACATTTGACGAGGGCCCATAGGGAATAGGGTGCACTACATTTGACGAGGGCCCATAGGGAATAGGGTGCACTACATTTGACGAGGGCCCATAGGGAATAGGTTGCCATGTGGGGACAAGTCCTGGGTCTAGCTATGACTTTATGCGTGATTGGCAGATATACTTATTTTCTGAGTATGTGATGAGTGACTTAAGATGCTGCTAAAGGATTTTTGTTCAATTAGTAGTCACAAGGAAAATGTCTGCCACTACACTACAATCTCTGAATCGTTTTACAACCCAAAAGCAATGCATTTATAAATCAATTTTATTTCTTCTTCCCCTGCAAAGTCTAAGCAACAACGGACGCTGTAGAATCATAAACAAAACAACAACAAAAATATTTCAGGCCAAAAAAAAAAAAAAGAGCATTTTTTTGGGGCATTTTATAAATGAAAAACATGTTCACTATCAAAAAAAGGAAACGAAGCAAAACTATACTAAACATCTAGAGACAGAACATATAAATAAAAAGGAATGATATCTTAAGGCTCTTGATTATTATTTAAGTTAATAAATCAAATATACACAATGATTAATAAAAAATAAAGAAATGTACATATCTACACATTCTAAACAGACACAAATTCTTCATATTGCAACTGCTGACAACGACCCCACCCGCCCAAAGAATAAATCATTCTAATGTTGTATTTATTTTTGGTTTAATTTCATGACATTGCTATGAAACTGAAAAGGCAAACAAAACTAGTTTATACCTACTAGAGAGAGAGAAATACATTAAAGCAATGCGTGTCTGAAATGGCCACCTATTCCCTACATAGTGCACTACTTTAGACCAGGAACCATAAGGGCTCTGCTCAAAAGTAGAGTGTTATATAGGGAATAGGTGTCGTGTGGAAATGTGAAAACACAACACCCTCTTAACCTGCCAACCAAAGCAACCTTCTCTGCCAGTGTAGCCAGCTAGCATTAAATTATCAGGAGCAACGTCTAAAACAGCAACCTACTCCCTACAACGTACACTTGGCCCATAGGGCTCTGGTCAAAAGCAGTGCACTAAATAGAGAACAGGGTACCACATCTGACGTACCATTCATTATATCCAAAACAAACCAACCTTGTAGTCACAGAATAATGACGTAACAGTTTAGGAACTACAAAACTACAAATCCCAGAACACCCCCTGGTCCTCTTCGGCATGATCAAAGGGTTTGGTTGCACGGCAACACTGTCCACAGAACGTGTCAGAAGGACCACGTTGCCGGGGTGACCATAAAGTCCAAGAAGGGGAATT
This sequence comes from Oncorhynchus tshawytscha, assembly GCF_018296145.1. Taxonomy (NCBI): domain Eukaryota; kingdom Metazoa; phylum Chordata; class Actinopteri; order Salmoniformes; family Salmonidae; genus Oncorhynchus; species Oncorhynchus tshawytscha. Next base: position 31,230,588 of record NC_056452.1, on the reverse strand, counting down.
CTTTACACAGCGTTTATTTCCTGCCTCCAATGTCACTTCCTGCTATACGATGTAGTCCATCCTGTTCATGCTGTGTGCCGTCTCCAGGGCTCTGTTGTCCTGTTTATTAGTCCAGTGTTTGGAGCTGGGCTGCACCGGGGTCCTGCCGTCCCCTTCGTTGGGCCCGTTGGCCCCCAGGCCTCCATTGAGGCCCCAGTCTTCCCGCTCCACCAGTGTGTAGGCGGGTTGTTTGGCTGGAACCGCAAAGCGTCCTTTGTTCCCCATATGTCTCTCTTTATCGTTGTCCTCCTCCCCCTCCGGGGGGTGGTGCGTCCGTACCTTGGCGATGATCGAGTTCTTATCCTCGTAGTCCTTGATGGCCACCGATGTTGTAAGATGGCCGCCGCCTCCGGCGTGTTTCTCGTTGATCGGGTTCTTGATCTGGTTGAGCTGCTCACGCACATTGTTGGTTGTGTTGTCGTCGGTTGCCGCGGACGACAAGGCTCCGTTGCCATGGTGACTGCCATGTTTCCGACGGCGACGCACGCAGTAGAGGAAGACCGAGACCAACGCCAGGATCCAGAGGAGAATGAAGACAGAGGACAGCAAGGGTACTAGGTAGTCTGGATAGGAGAGAAACAGACAGGAATTCATCAATCACTTCATTGTCAAGAAAGTCTGTCCTGAAATATAGAAGTCATGTAACTTGAGGTCCCTCAAGTGTTAAACGTCAACATAAAGACTGTTTCTAAAGGTTATAAACGTCAGACTGTTTCTAAAGGTTATAAACGTCAACATAGACTGTTTCTAAAGGTTATAAACGTCAACATAAAGACTGTTTCCTCCTACTAAAGGTTATAAACGTCAACATAAAGACTGTTTCTAAAGGTTATAAACGTCAACATAGACTGTTTCCTCCTACTAAAGGTTATAAACGTCAACATAAAGACTGTTTCTAAAGGTTATAAACGTCAACATAGACTGTTTCCTCCTACTAAAGGTTATAAACGTCAACATAAAGACTGTTTCCTCCTACTAAAGGTTATAAACGTCAACATAAAAACTGTTTCTAAAGGTTATAAACGTCAACAGACTGTTTCTAAAGGTTATAAACGTCAACAGACTGTTTCTAAAGGTTATAAACGTCAACAGACTGTTTCTAAAGGTTATAAACGTCAACATAGACTGTTTCTAAAGGTTATAAACGTCAACATAAAGACTGTTTCTAAAGGTTATAAACGTCAACATAAAGACTGTTTCTAAAGGTTATAAACGTCAACATAAAGACTGTTTCTAAAGGTTATAAACGTCAACATAAAGACTGTTTCTAAAGGTTATAAACGTCAACAGACTGTTTCTAAAGGTTATAAACGTCAATATAGACTGTTTCTAAAGGTTATAAACGTCAACATAAAGACTGTTTCCTCCTACTAAAGGTTATAAACGTCAACATAAAGACTGTTTCTAAAGGTTATAAACGTCAACATAAAGACTGTTTCTAAAGGTTATAAACGTCAACATAAAGACTGTTTCTAAAGGTTATAAACGTCAACATAAAGACTGTTTCTAAAGGTTATAAACGTCAACATAAAGACTGTTTCTAAAGGTTATAAACGTCAACATAAAGACTGTTTCTAAAGGTTATAAACGTCAACATAAAGACTGTTTCTAAAGGTTATAAACGTCAACAGACTGTTTCTAAAGGTTATAAACGTCAACATAAAGCTGTTTCCTCCTACTAAAGGTTATAAACGTCAACATAAAGACTGTTTCTAAAGGTTATAAACGTCAACAGACTGTTTCTAAAGGTTATAAACGTCAACAGACTGTTTCTAAAGGTTATAAACGTCAACATAGACTGTTTCTAAAGGTTATAAACGTCAACATAAAGACTGTTTCTAAAGGTTATAAACGTCAACATAAAGACTGTTTCTAAAGGTTATAAACGTCAACATAAAGACTGTTTCTAAAGGTTATAAACGTCAACAGACTGTTTCTAAAGGTTATAAACGTCAACAGACTGTTTCTAAAGGTTATAAACGTCAACAGACTGTTTCTAAAGGTTATAAACGTCAACATAAAGACTGTTTCCTCCTACTAAAGGTTATAAACGTCAACATAAAGACTGTTTCTAAAGGTTATAAACGTCAACATAGACTGTTTCTAAAGGTTATAAACGTCAACATAGACTGTTTCTAAAGGTTATAAACGTCAACAGACTGTTTCTAAAGGTTATAAACGTCAACATAAAAACTGTTTCTAAAGGTTATAAACGTCAACAGACTGTTTCTAAAGGTTATAAACGTCAACAGACTGTTTCTAAAGATTATAAACGTCAACATAAAGACTGTTTCCTCCTACTAAAGGTCTCGCTCTTCTCTTCTGTCTCCTTTCCCTCACTCCATCTCTACTCCTAGCCAAGTTCCAAAACATTTCCACATGAATGAAATCCTGCAGCTCAAGGCTGTTAGCCCTGCATTCCATGAATGATAGAGAGGACTGGACCTACGAGCCCTGGTCAAAAGTAGTGCACTTAATAGGGGATAGGGTGTAATTTAGGACCCACTGGTTGAGATATGGTTTTTCCATGACCGTGTAGAGGGTTAGAACAGTACCTCAGTGTTTCAGTCCTTTTCCTCTCTCCCTCATCTCTTCCATCCTTCCTACTACAAGTGTTTCCTCTCTCCCTCATCTCTTCCATCCTTCCTACAAGTGTGTGCAGTTCGAAAGAGCGACAGACCGACAAGAGAGAGAGAGACCGAGACACCGAAAGAGAGACCAGCAGAGAGAGACGGAGACACAGAAAGAGAGCCCAGCAGAGAGAGAGAGACCGAGACACCGAAAGAGAGCCCAGCAGAGAGGGAGAGACCGAGACACCGAAAGAGAGCCCAGCAGAGAGAGACCAAGACACCGAAAGAGAGCCCAGCAGAGAGAGAGACCGAGACACCGAAAGAGAGCCCAGCAGAGAGAGAGACTGAGACACCGAAAGAGAGCCCAGCAGAGAGAGAGAGACCGAGACACCGAAAGAGAGCCCAGCAGAGAGGGAGAGATCGAGACACCGAAAGAGAGCCCAGCAGAGAGAGACCAAGACACCGAAAGAGAGCCCAGCAGAGAGAGAGACCGAGACACCGAAATAGAGCCCAGCAGAGAGAGAGACCGAGACACCGAAAGAGAGACCAGCAGAGAGAGAGACCGAGACACCGAAAGAGAGACCAGCAGAGAGAGAGAGACCAGCAGAGAGAGACCAAGACAGAGAGCAAGAGACCGAGACACCAGCAGAGAGACCAGCAGAGAGAGACCGAGACACTGAAAGAGAGCCCAGCAGAGAGAGAGACCGAGACACCGAAAGAGAGCCCAGCAGAGAGAGACCGAGACACCGAAAGAGAGCCCAGCAGAGAGGGAGAGATCGAGACACCGAAAGAGAGCCCAGCAGAGAGAGACCAAGACACCGAAAGAGAGACCAGCAGAGAGAGAGACTGAGACACCGAAAGAGAGACCAGCAGAGAGAGAGAGACCAGCAGAGAGAGACCAAGACAGAGAGCAAGAGACCGAGACACCAGCAGAGAGAGAGACCAGCAGAGAGAGACCGAGACACTGAAAGAGAGCCCAGAGAGAGAGAGACCGAGACACCGAAAGAGAGCCCAGCAGAGAGAGACCGAGACACCGAAAGAGAGCCCAGCAGAGAGAGACCGAGACACCGAAAGAGAGCCCAGCAGAGAGAGACCGAGGCACCGAAAGAGAGCCCAGCAGAGAGAGAGACCGAGACACCGAAAGAGAGCCCAGCAGAGAGAGACCGAGACACCGAAAGAGAGACCAGCAGAGAGAGAGAGACCAGCAGAGATAGACCGAGACACCGAAAGAGAGCCCAGCAGAGAGAGACCGAGACAGAGAGCAAGAGACCGAGACACAGAGAGACCAGCAGAGAGAGACCGAGACACCGAAAGAGAGACCAGTCGAGAGAGACCGAGACACCGAAAGAGAGCCCAGCAGAGAGAGACCGAGACACCGAAAGAGAGCCCAGCAGAGAGAGAGACCGAGACACCGAAAGAGACCAGCAGAGAGAGAGAGACCAGCAGAGATAGACCGAGACACCGAAAGAGAGCCCAGCAGAGAGAGACCGAGACAGAGAGCAAGAGACAGAGACACCGAAAGAGAGACCAGCAGAGAGAGACCGAGACACTGAAAGAGAGCCCAGCAGAGAGAGAGAGACCGAGACACCGAAGAGAGCCCAGCAGAGAGAGAGACCGAGACACCGAAAGAGAGACCAGCAGAGAGAGAGAGACCGAGACACCGAAAGAGAGACCAGCAGAGAGAGAGAGACCAGCAGAGATAGACCGAGACACCGAAAGAGAGCCCAGCAGAGAGAGACCGAGACAGAGAGCAAGAGACCGAGACACCGAAAGAGAGACCAGCAGAGAGAGACCGAGACACCGAAAGAGAGCCCAGCAGAGAGAGACCGAGACACTGAAAGAGAGCCCAGCAGAGAGAGACCGAGACACCGAAAGAGAGCCCAGCAGAGAGAGACCGAGACAGAGAGCAAGAGACCGAGACACAGAAAGAGCCCAGCAGAGAGAGACCGAGACACCGAAAGTGAGCCCAGCAGAGAGAGACCGAGACACCGAAAGAGAGACCAGCAGAGAGAGACCGAGACACCGAAAGAGACCAGCAGAGAGAGAGACCAGCAGAGATAGACCGAGACACCGAAAGAGAGCCCAGCAGAGACAGACCGAGACAGAGAGCAAGAGACCGAGACACAGAGAGACCAGCAGAGAGAGACCGAGACACCGAAAGAGAGACCAGTCGAGAGAGACCGAGACACCGAAAGAGAGCCCAGCAGAGAGAGACCGAGACACCGAAAGAGAGCCCAGCAGAGAGAGAGACCGAGACACCGAAAGAGACCAGCAGAGAGAGAGAGACCAGCAGAGATAGACCGAGACACCGAAAGAGAGCCCAGCAGAGAGAGACCGAGACAGAGAGCAAGAGACAGAGACACCGAAAGAGAGACCAGCAGAGAGAGACCGAGACACTGAAAGAGAGCCCAGCAGAGAGAGAGAGACGAGACACCGAAAGAGAGCCCAGCAGAGAGAGAGAGACCGAGACACCGAAAGAGAGACCAGCAGAGAGAGAGAGACCGAGACACCGAAAGAGAGACCAGCAGAGAGAGAGACCAGCAGAGATAGACCGAGACACCGAAAGAGAGCCCAGCAGAGAGAGACCGAGACAGAGAGCAAGAGACCGAGACACCGAAAGAGAGACCAGCAGAGAGAGAGACCGAGACACCGAAAGAGAGCCCAGCAGAGAGAGACCGAGACACTGAAAGAGAGCCCAGCAGAGAGAGACCGAGACACCGAAAGAGAGCCCAGCAGAGAGAGACCGAGACAGAGAGCAAGAGACCGAGACACAGAAAGAGCCCAGCAGAGAGAGACCGAGACACCGAAAGTGAGCCCAGCAGAGAGAGACCGAGACACCGAAAGAGAGACCAGCAGAGAGAGACCGAGACACCGAAAGAGACCAGCAGAGAGAGAGACCAGCAGAGATAGACCGAGACACCGAAAGAGAGCCCAGCAGAGACAGACCGAGACAGAGAGCAAGAGACCGAGACACCGAAAGAGAGACCAGTCGAGAGACCGAAACACCGAAAGAGAGCTCAGCAGAGAGAGAGAGACCGAGACACCGAAAGAGAGCCCAGCAGAGAGAGAGAGACCGAGACACCGAAAGAGAGCCCAGCAGAGAGAGAGACCAGCAGAGATAGACCGAGACACCGAAAGAGAGCCCAGCAGAGAGAGACCGAGACAGAGAGCAAGAGACCGAGACACCGAAAGAGAGACCAGTCGAGAGAGACCGAAACACCGAAAGAGAGCTCAGCAGAGAGAGAGAGACCGAGACACCGAAAGAGAGCCCAGCAGAGAGACCAGCAGAGATAGACCGAGACACCGAAAGAGAGCCCAGCCGAGAGAGACCGAGACAGAGAGCAAGAGACAGACACCGAAAGAGAGACCAGCAGAGAGAGACCGAGACACTGAAAGAGAGCCCAGCAGAGAGAGAGAGACTGAGACACCGAAAGAGAGCCCAGCAGAGAGAGAGACCGAGACACCGAAAGAGAGACCAGCAGAGAGAGAGACCGAGACACCGAAAGAGAGCCCAGCAGAGAGAGAGACCGAGACACCGAAAGAGAGACCAGCAGAGAGAGAGACCGAGACACCGAAAGAGAGCCCAGCAGAGAGAGAGACCGAGACACCGAAAGAGAGACCAGCAGAGAGAGACCGAGAGCAAGAGACCGAGACACCGAAAGAGAGACCAGCAGAGAGAGAGAGACCGAGACACCGAAAGAGAGACCAGCAGAGAGAGAGAGACCGAGACACCGAAAGAGACCAGCAGACCGAGACCGAGAGCAAGAGACCGAGACACCGAAAGAGAGACCAGCGTGTGTGTGTGTGTGTGTGTGTGTGTGTGTGTGTGGTAGAGGTAGTGTGTGTTTCTCAGCGGCAGCTGTCAGTGGAGGTTTTGTCGAACTAAGACCGTCGCCGAAACAAAGACTGTTCTGCAGAGTTGATCTGCCGAGTTACTCAAGGAAGGACAGAGGAGGGCTTCACATCACTCTCTCCCTTGAGTATCTTACCTGGTTATTTACACATTCTCATATTGCCCTTTTGAAGCTTTGCCAACTGTGTGTGTGTTTTCTATACCTGTTCGCACCTGTCCATGTAGGCTCCCTACAGACGCTCCCCTTGGCTGCAACCTTCTAATGTAGTGTACCCTGCGAGCACAACCCATGTGGCATTATGGGTCTCTGGCAGCGTTTGGAACTCCTGATCTGCAGTCAAGAACGCTGAGTTCATCTCAGCCTAACCTGCACTTCAGTCCCTTGACTTTCTGGCCCTGACAGGGACATGGATCACCCCGGAGAACACTGCTAGTCCAGCTGCTCTCTCTTCATCTGACTATGTTTTCTCTCATAGTCGGAGATGATCTGGTCGTTGCCGGCGGTGGCACAGGGCTACTCATTTCTCCTAAGTGGAGATGTTTTCTTTTCTCTCTCTTTCACCTGTCCGTCTCCTCAGTTGAATTCCATGCTGTCACTGTCACTTGTCCACTCAAGCTTAACATTGTCATCTATCGCCCACCAGGTGTCTTTGGAGAGTTCCACAATGAACTTCACACCTTGATAAGCTCATTTCCTGACGATGGCTCACCTCTCTTCGTACTTGGCGACTTCAACCTCCCGACGTCAATCTTTGATTAATTTCTTTAAAACCACTTTCCCCTCCTTGCCTCTTGACCTTTCCCAGCCCCCCTCCCCCCCCATTCACAAGGCAGGCAATGTGTTTGACTTCATCTTCACTAGAGGCTGTTCTCCTACTAATCTCACTGCAACCTCCCTCCAGGTCTCTGATCACTATTTAGTCTCTGTCTCCCTGATTCTGCCTCGTCGACCCTACTCTCCTCCCTTTCTACATCCTATGACTCGCACTGTCCCCTTTCCCCCCGGCCCGGCCCTCCCCTCCTGCTGCTCCGTGGCTGAGTGACTCATTGTGAGCTTACAGAACAGGGCTGCGGGCAACTGAGCAAAAAAATTGAGGAAAACTAAACTTCTGGAGGTCCTATCATCCTTTCACTCCCCTCTCTACCTTCTGTTTGTTCGCTGCTAAAGCCACTTTCTACTAAATTTCAAGCTTCTGCCTCCTCTCTGTGGACGACTGTCAACCACTCAGCCTATTGAGTCCACTGGTCCCACTCATTCACTCAGCCTATTGAGTCCACTGGTCCCACTCATTCACTCAGCCTATTGAGTCCACTGGTCCCACTCATTCACTCAGCCTATTGAGTCCACTGGTCCCACTCATTCACTCAGCCTATTGAGTCTACTGGTCCCAGTCATTCACTCAGCCTAATGAGTCCACTGGTCCCAGTCATTCACTCAGCCTATTGAGTCCACTGGTCCCACTTATTCACTCAGTCTATTGAGTCCACTGGTCCCACTCAGCCTATTGAGTCCACTGGTTCACTCAGCCTATTGAGTCCACTGGTCCCACTCATTTACTCAGCCTATTGAGTCCACTGGTCCCACTCATTCACTCAGCCTATTGAGTCCACTGGTCCCACTCATTCACTCAGCCTATTGAGTCCACTGGTCCCACTCATTCACTCAGCCTAATAAGTCCACTGGTCCCAGTCATTCACTCAGCCTAATGAGTCCACTGGTCTCATTCACTCAGCCTATTGAATCCACTGGTCCCAGTCATTCACTCAGTCTATTGAGTCCACTGGTCCCACTCATTCACTCAGCCTATTGAGTCCACTGGTCCCACTCAGTCTATTGAGTCCACTGGTCCCACTCATTCACTCAGCCTATTGAGTCCACTGGTCCCACTCATTCACTCAGCCTATTGAGTCCACTGGTCCCACTCATTCACTCAGTCTATTGAGTCCACTGGTCCCACTCATTCACTCAGCCTATTGAGTCCACTGGTCCCACTCATTCACTCAGCCTATTGAGCCCACTCATTCACTCAGCCTATTGAGTCCACTGGTCCCACTCATTCACTCAGCCTATTGAGTCCACTGGTCCTACTCATTCACTCAGCCTATTGAGTCCACTGGTCCCACTCAGTCTATTGAGTCCACTGGTCCCACTCATTCACTCAGCCTATTGAGTCCACTGGTCCCACTCATTCACTCAGCCTATTGAGTCTACTGGTCCCATTCATTCACTCAGCCTATTGAGCTCACTCATTCACTCAGCCTATTGAGTCCACTGGTCCCACTCATTCACTCAGCCTATTGAGTCCACTGGTCCCACTCATTCACTCAGCCTATTGAGTCCACTGGTCCCACTCATTCACTCAGCCTATTGAGTCCACTGGTCCCACTCATTCACTCAGCCTATTGAGTCCACTGGTCCCACTCATTCACTCAGCCTATTGAATCCACTGGTCCCACTCATTCACTCAGCCTATTGAGTCCACTGGTCCCACTCAGCCTATTGAGTCCCCTGGTCCCATTCATTCACTCAGCCAATTGAGTCCACTGACCCTCCCTACCTTCAGGCTATGATCAACCCTACACGAACCCGAGCACTCCGTTCTGCCACCTCAGGTCTCTTGGCCCTCACAACCCTACGGGAGGGCAGCTCCCGGTCAGCCCAACCCAAGCTCTTACGTATCTGTCCTGGTACCTCAATGGTAGAACCAGCTTCCCCCTGAAGCTAGGACAGCAGAGTCCCTGCCCATCTTCCCCCTGAAGCTAGGACATCAGAGTCCCTGTCCATCTTCCCCCTGAAGCTAGGACAGCAGAGTCCCTGCCCATCTTCCCCCTGAAGCTAGGACATCAGAGTCCCTGTCCATCTTCCCCCTGAAGCTAGGATATCAGAGTCCCTGTCCATCTTCCCCCTGAAGCTAGGATATCAGAGTCCCTGCCCATCTTCCCCTGAAGCTAGGACAGCAGAGTCCCTGTCCATCTTCCCCCTGAAGCTAGGACATCAGAGTCCCTGTCCATCTTCCCCCTGAAGCTAGGACATCAGAGTCCCTGCCCATCTTCCCCCTGAAGCTAGGACAGCAGAGTCCCTGCCCATCTTCCCCCTGAAGCTAGGACAGCAGAGTCCCTGCCCATCTTCCCCTGAAGCTAGGACATCAGAGTCCCTGCCCATCTTCCCCCTGAAGCTAGGACATCAGAGTCCCTGCCCATCTTCCCCCTGAAGCTAGGACATCAGAGTCCCTGTCCATCTTCCCCCTGGAGCTAGGACATCAGAGTCCCTGTCCATCTTCCCCCTGAAGCAAGGACATCAGAGTCCCTGTCCATCTTCCCCCTGGAGCGAGGACATCAGAGTCCCTGTCCACCTTCCCCCTGAAGCAAGGACATCAGAGTCCCTGCCCATCTTCCCCCTGAAGCTAGGACAGCAGAGTCCCTGCCCATCTTCCCCCTGAAGCTAGGACAGCAGAGTCCCTGCCCATCTTCCCCCTGAAGCTAGGACAGCAGAGTCCCTGCCCATCTTCCCCCTGAAGCTAGGACAGCAGAGTCCCTGCCCATCTTCCCCCAGCAGAGTCCCTGCCCATGAAGCTAGGACATCAGAGTCCCTGCCCATCTTCCCCCTGAAGCTAGGACATCAGAGTCCCTGCCCATCTTCCCCCTGAAGCTAGGACAACAGAGTCCCTGCCCATCTTCCCCCTGAAGCTAGGACAGCAGAGTCCCTGCCCATCTTCCCCCTGAAGCTAGGACAGCAGATTCCCTGCCCATCTTCTGAAAAACATCTGAAACCCGACCTCTACAAACAGTACCTTAAATTATCCTCCTCCTCACCTCGACCCCCCAAAATAATACAAAATAAACACTTAACCAGCACTTGCACCTGACCCCACCCCACCCTTCTAGCTGACTCTACTGATAGCTACGTTATTGAGGACAGATTTAATTTCTATGTCTGTGATAGCTTGGTGAGACAACCACTTATCTTAAGATGAATGCATTAACTTTAAGTGGCTCTGGATAAGAGCGTCTGCTAAATGACTAGCATGTATGTGTGTGTTTTGTACCTGTCTGGCTGTGTGTGTGTGTGTGTGTGTGTGTGTGTGTGTGTGTGTGTGTGTGTGTGTGTGTGTGTGTGTGTGTGTTTTGTACCTGTCTGGCTGTGTGTGTGTGTGTGTGTGTGTGTGTTTTTGTACCTGTCTGGCTGTGTGTGTGTGTGTGTGTTTTGTACCTGTCTGGCTGTGTGTGTGTGTGTGTGTTTTGTACCTGTCTGGCTGTGTGTGTGTGTGTGTGTGTGTGTGTGTGTGTGTGTGTGTGTGTTTTGTACCTGTCTGGCTGTGTGTGTGTGTGTGTTTTGTACCTGTCTGGCTGTGTGTGTGTGTGTGTTTTGTACCTGTCTGGCTGTGTGTGTGTGTGTGTGTGTGTGTGTGTGTGTGTGTGTGTGTGTGTGTGTGTGTGTGTGTGTGTGTGTGTGTGTGTGTGATAGAGAGTGTATCGTACCCGTCTGGCTTGCGCTAGGCCTCCGCTGCACACGGACCTTGGCGATGGCGCTGATGATGCTGTTATTGCCATGGTGTTTAGACACCAGATCGGCGAGCCTATCTGTTATCTCCTTTATAGGGGATCTGTCCATCGGGTGGGCCTCTGTGTACTGAAGAGAGAGAGAGGGGGGGGTGTTATACTGGTTGGGTATATGTTAGGTCCTTTATAGGTTAGCTGTATCTTCTGTGTACTGATAGAAAAACACTAGGGATGGGCATTTGAAATCATTTCACTACTATTCGAATAATATGATATTTTTTCGGATATCAGGAGAGTCAAAATGCATGTAGATAAATCAAATAAAACGTATAACTTGGACTTTCTGCCTGTGCGACTTGGGTGCCGTTTGCTTACATCATAATATAATTGTGCGCTGCAATGTCACAAAGACAATTTAATTTAGTGAAAGCCATTTCATTGTGAACATTATTTTTTTAATGATTACTCTCGCAAGTATTGGAATAATAACTAATGTCTGTTGGGTTATTGGAGTCACCGTGTCCATCCCTACAACACACAGGGAAAAGTGATTCTGCTTCATCGGGGCCCGTATTCATAATAAGGGGTGCTGATCTAGGCTCAGGTCCACATCGCCATTTAATCTTACTTCATTATGAGCTAAAAAGGCAAACACCTGATTCTAGATCAGCAGGAGACACTTTACGAGGACCAAAGGGGAAAGGTTATTGGAGGTCTTGATATACCGTGTCTTCAGATTTATGTTTATCAGATTAGAATGGTTGTTGTTGTTTTCTGTCTTCAGCGAAACACTACATCTCACAACAGCCAGCGTATCTGTAACTATTATCCGGAGCGCGGTGACAATTAAATAGAACACAAATTGTAAAATCATGCATGACTGTCTACGGCGTAACCAGGCCAGTCCAGTACAGCTCTGCTCCGTGGTGTGAAAAGGCAGATTTATGAAGACTAAGTGAGATCCTTCATGCTTCACTTTGCAGACAGTCGTGGTCAAAAGTTTGGAGAATGACATAAATATTCATTTCCACAAAGTTTGCTGCTTCAGTGTCTTTAGATATTTTTTGTCAGATGTTACTATGGAATACTGAAGTATAATTACAAGCATTTCATAAGTGTCAAAGGCTGTTATTGGCAACAACTTTGACCCAACAGCGTTGACCCTTCTTTTTCAGGACCTCTGCAATCCGCCCTGGCAATTAACTTCTGGGCCACATGCTGACTGATGGCAGCCCATTCTTTGCATAATCAATGTTTGGAGTTTGTCAGAATTTGTGGGTTTCTGTTTGTCCACCTGCCTCTTGAGGATTGACCACAAGTTCTCAATAGGATTAGGATCTGGGGAGTTTCCTGGCCATGGACCCAAAATATTGATGTTTTGTTCCCCGAGCCACTTAGTTATCACTTTTACCTTATGGCTCCATCATGCTGGAAAAGGCATTGTTTGTCACCAAACTGTTCCTGGATGGTTGGGAGAAGTTGCTCTGGGAGGATTTGTTGGTACCATTCTTTATTCATGGCTGTGTGGTACCATTCTTTATTCATGGCTGTGTTCTTAGGCAAAATTGTGAGTGAGCCAACTCCCTTGGCTGAGAAGCAACCCCACACATGAATGGTCTCAGGATGCTTTACTGTTGGCATGACACAGGGCTGATGGTAGCGCTCACCTTGTCTTCTCCGGACAAGCTTTTTTCCAGATGCCCCAAACAATCGGAAAGGGGATTCATCAGAGAAAAAGGACTTTACCCCAGTCCTCAGCAGTCCAATGCCTGTACCTTTTGCAGGATATCAGTCTGTCCCTGAGGTTTTTCCTGGAGAAAAGTGTGGTTGATTTAGGTGCAATCTTACTGGCAGCAATATCCTTGCCTGTGAAGCCCTTTTTGTGCAAAGCAATGATGACGGCACATGTTTCCGTGCAGGTAACCATGGTTGACAGAGGAAGAACAATGATTCCAAGCACCACCCTCCTTTTGAAGCTTCCAGTCTGTTATTCAAACTCAATCAGCATGACAGAGTGATCTCCAGCCTTGTCCTCGTCAACACTCACACCTGTGTTAACGAGAGAATCACTGACATGATGTTAGCTGGTCCTTTTGTGGCAGGGCTGAAATGCAGTGGAAATGTTTTTGGGGGATTCAGTTTATTTGCATGGCAAAGAGGGACTTTGCATTTCATCTGATCACTCTTCGTAACATTCTGGAGTATATGCAAATTGCCATCATATAAACTGAGGCAGCAGACTTGGTGAAAATTAATATTTGTGTCATTCTCAAAACTTTTGGCCACGACTGTACATTCTTATTTTCCTTACAGTCCACAGAAATATGTATTTTTGCTTTTAACCCCAAGACACACACACACACACACACACACACAGGTGACAAGATGTGACTTACGATGCTGAGATGGATCTCGTTGCTGGCGGAGGTCGAAGGGTCACAGGTTATGGAAACAGAATACTCAGAGGACACATTATTCAGCACATAGAGTTGTCTCAGCTGCTTACACACTGCCTCGATACTCAGACCCTGGAGAGAGAGAGGAGAGAGAAAGTTACACACTGCCTCAATACGCAGACGAGAGAGAAATTACACACTGGACAGAGGAGGTAGAGATAGAGAGGGACAGTCTACCTGAACAGAGCAATACTCAAATCATCAGTCATCAAAGTCAAAGGAACTGAATAACATTAAGAAATGCTACAGATGAAAGGAAAGTAGTGTGGAAATCTACCAAAAACAATTAGGCAACAACACATTCAATCCCTTTTAGACAACTTCCTGGACAAAACATTTCACTGTAATAGTGAAGTTGTAAACTTGCCATTAGAAAACAAACAGGGAAACTGAAAGGTCAAATGTACTATCTAACCTAGAGATTTCAAGCAGACAACTTAAGAAAATGAACAACAATGACAAATGGTTTGATGGAGAACGTCAAAACCTAAGAGAAATGGAGAAACCTATCCAACCACAAACATAGAGACCCAGGACACCTGAGCCTACGACTTCACTATGGTGAATCAAACATAGAGACCCAGGAAACCTGAGCCTACGACTTCACTATGGTGAATCAAACATAGAGACCCAGGAAACCTGAGCCTACGACTTCACTATGGTGAATCAAACATAGAGACCCAGGAAACCTGAGCCTACGACTTCACTATGGTGAATCAAACATAGAGACCCAGGACACCTGAGCCTACGACTTCACTATGGTGAATCAAACATAGAGGCCCAGGACACCTGAGCCTACGACTTCACTATGGTGAATCAAACATAGAGACCCAGGAAACCTGAGCCTACGACTTCACTATGGTGAATCAAACATAGAGACCCAGGAAACCTGAGCCTACGACTTCACTATGGTGAATCAAACATAGAGACCCAGGAAACCTGAGCCTACGACTTCACTATGGTGAATCAAACATAGAGACCCAGGAAACCTGAGCCTACGACTTCACTATGGTGAATCAAACATAGAGACCCAGGAAACCTGAGCCTACGACTTCACTATGGTGAATCAAACATAGAGACCCAGGAAACCTGAGCCTACGACTTCACTATGGTGAATCAAACATAGAGACCCAGGAAACCTGAGCCTACGACTTCACTATGGTGAATCAAACATAGAGACCCAGGAAACCTGAGCCTACGACTTCACTATGGTGAATCAAACATAGAGGCCCAGGACACCTGAGCCTACGACTTCACTATGGTGAATCAAACATAGAGACCCAGGAAACCTGAGCCTACGACTTCACTATGGTGAATCAAACATAGAGACCCAGGAAACCTGAGCCTACGACTTCACTATGGTGAATCACTACAATACAGAACTATGGAAAAAGGAACAGCATGTCAGAAATCAGCTCAAATGAATTTGAAGAATCCACTTCTGTGAAAATTGGAAAAACACTAAACAAACATGAAGAGTTATCTATCCAAAATGGAGATGTGTGGATAAACTTCTCCAGTGTTTTTGCATTGAACAAGCCTGGGAAACAGTGTTATAACCCTTTACAATGAAGATCTGTGAAGTTATTTGGATTTTTACCAATTATCTTTGAAAGACAGGGTCCTGAAAAAAGGACGTTTAGTTTTTTTCTGAGTTTAGGAACATCTCAAGGATGATCAATGGAAACAGGATGCACCTGAGCTCAATTTCGAATCTCATAGCAAAGGGTCTGAATATTTTTTTTTAATACATTTCGCAAACATTTCTAAAAACCTGTTTTCGATTTGTCATTATCAAAATGAACTTTATTTGTCACAAGTGTAACATGAAATGCTTACTTAACCAACAGTAAAGTTCAAGAAGAGTTAAGAAAATATTTACAAAGTAGACTAAAACAAAAAGTAACAATACAAAAGTAACAATAGGAATAACAAAAATGAGGCTCTATACAGGGTATTACGGTACAGAGTCAGTGTGGAGGCTATATACAGGGGGTACCGGTACAGAGTCAATGTGGAGGCTATATACAGGGTGTTACGGTACAGAGTCAATGTGGAGGCTATATACAGGGGGTACCGGTACAGAGTCAATGTGGAGGCTATATACAGGGTATTACGGTACAGAGTCAATGTGGAGGCTATATACAGGGTGTTACGGTACAGAGTCAATGTGGAGGCTATATACAGGGTATTAGGGTACAGAGTCAATGTGGAGGCTATATACAGGGTATTACGGTACAGAGTCAATGTGGAGACTATATACAGGGTGTTACGGTACAGAGTCAATGTGGAGACTATATACAGGGTATTACGGTACAGAGTCAATGTGGAGGCTATATACAGGGTGTTATGGTACAGAGTCAATGTGGAGGCTATATACAGGGGGTACCGGTACAGAGTCAATGTGGAGAATATATACAGGGGGTACCGGTACAGAGTCAATGTGGAGGCTATATACAGGGTGTTACGGTACAGAGTCAATGTTGTGGCTATATACAGGGGGTACCGGTACTTAGTCCATGTGGAGGCTATATACAGGGGGAACCGGTACCGAGTCAATGTGCAGGGGTACAGGTGGGGTATTGTGTGTAGATTGATGAGGAACATTTATTTAATCCATTGTAGAATAAGGTTGTAACGTAACAAAATGTGGAAAAAGGGGAAGGGATCTGAATACTTCCCAGAATACACTGTAGGTAGAGTAACTAGGAAACAGGATAGATAATAAACAGTAGCAGCAGTGTATGTGATGACTCAAGAGTTGGTACAAAAGGGTCAATGCAGGTAGTTTAAATAGGTAACCAATTGGTACCCGGACTAACTATTTATCAGTCTAATGGCTTGGAGGTAGAAGCTGTTCAGGTTCTGTTGGTTCCAGACTTGGTTCAGCAGTGTGGCTCACCGTAGCAGAGAGAACAGTCTAGGACCTGGGTGGTTGGAGTCTTTGATCATTTTTTAGGGCTTTCCTCTGACACCGCCTGGGTATAGAGGTTTTATGGGTGTTCTTCATCTGAAGCCCAAGCTACATCATCCATAACAGCTGTCAAGAGACTGAGTTAATACTGTGGCCGCAATGTAGGATTATTGTGAGATGAATGTCAGAACACACACACAGAGGAGATCATGTGAATCTAAGCTGCAACAGGACGGCTGGCGACTCCATCAGAACAAAGCCTCATCACTCTGCAGTTGCCTAACAAGCGTGACAGCTTTAGCTTCAGACAGTGACAGTGTTCTGCGGTCCCCGTCTCTCCTCATCCTCAACGAATGGTTTAGCAGAGAAAAACCTTTTCTGAAGGAAATCTGGCACCATCCCTACGGTGAAGCATGGTGGTGGCAGCGTCATGCTCTGGGGATGTTTTTCAGTGGCAGGGACTGGAGGACTAGTCAGGTTCGAGGGAAAAGTGAACAGAGAGATCCTTGATGAAAACCTGCTCCAGAGCGCTCAGGACCTCAGACTGGGGCGAAGGTTCACCTTCCAACAGGACAACAACCCTAAGCACACAGCCAATACAACACAGGAGTGTCTTCGGGGCAAGTCTCTGAATGTCCTTGAGTGGCCCAGTCAGAGCCTGGACTTGAACCCGATCTAACATCTCTGGAGAGACCTGAAAATAGCTGTGCAGCGACGCTCCCCATCCAACCTGACAGAGCTTGAGAGGATCTGCAGAGAAGAATGGGAGAAACTCCACAAATACAGGTGTGTCAAGCTTATAGCGTCATACCCAAGAAGACCAGAGGCTGTAATTGCTGCCAAAGGTGCTTCAACAAAGTACTGATTAAAGGGTCTGAATACTTAGATGATATGTCTTAAAAAAACAAAATTATTTGTCATTATGGGGTTATTGTGACGTCGTTATGGGGTTATTGTGACGTCGTTATGGGGTTATTGTGACGTCGTTATGGGGTTATTGTGACGTCGTTATGGGGTTATTGTGACGTCGTTATGGGGTTATTGTGACGTCGTTATGGGGTTATTGTGACGTCGTTATGGGGTTATTGTGACGTCGTTATGGGGTTATTGTGACGTCGTTATGGGGTTATTGTGACGTCGTTATGGGGGTTATTGTGACGTCGTTATGGGGTTATTGTGACGTCGTTATGGGGTTATTGTGACGTCGTTATGGGGTTATTGTGACGTCGTTATGGGGTTATTGTGACGTCGTTATGGGGTTATTGTGACGTCGTTATGGGGTTATTGTGACGTCGTTATGGGGTTATTGTGACGTCGTTATGGGGTTATTGTGACGTCGTTATGGGGTTATTGTGACGTCGTTATGGGGTTATTGTGACGTCGTTATGGGGTTATTGTGACGTCGTTATGGGGTTATTGTGACGTCGTTATGGGGTTATTGTGACGTCGTTATGGGGTTATTGTGACGTCGTTATGGGGTTATTGTGACGTCGTTATGGGGTTATTGTGACGTCGTTATGGGGTTATTGTGACGTCGTTATGGGGTTATTGTGACGTCGTTATGGGGTTATTGTGACGTCGTTATGGGGTTATTGTGACGTCGTTATGGGGTTATTGTGACGTCGTTATGGGGTTATTGTGACGTCGTTATGGGGTTATTGTGACGTCGTTATGGGGTTATTGTGACGTCGTTATGGGGTTATTGTGACGTCGTTATGGGGTTATTGTGACGTCGTTATGGGGTTATTGTGACGTCGTTATGGGGTTATTGTGACGTCGTTATGGGGTTATTGTGACGTCGTTATGGGGTTATTGTGACGTCGTTATGGGGTTATTGTGACGTCGTTATGGGGTTATTGTGACGCCGTTATGGGGTTATTGTGACGTCGTTATGGGGTTATTGTGACGTCGTTATGGGGTTATTGTGACGCCGTTATGGGGTTATTGTGACGCGTTATGGGGTTATTGTGACGTCGTTATGGGGTTATTGTGACGTCGTTATGGGGTTATTGTGACGTCGTTATGGGGTTATTGTGACGCGTTATGGGGTTATTGTGACGTCGTTATGGGGTTATTGTGACGTCGTTATGGGGTTATTGTGACGTCGTTATGGGGTTATTGTGACGTCGTTATGGGGTTATTGTGACGTCGTTATGGGGTTATTGTGACGTCGTTATGGGGTTATTGTGACGTCGTTATGGGGTTATTGTGACGTCGTTATGGGGTTATTGTGATGTCGTTATGGGGTTATTGTGACGTCGTTATGGGGTTATTGTGACGTCGTTATGGGGTTATTGTGACGTCGTTATGGGGTTATTGTGACGTCGTTATGGGGTTATTGTGACGTCGTTATGGGGTTATTGTGACGTCGTTATGGGGTTATTGTGTGTAGATGAGGAAAAAACAAACAATTTAATCCATTTTAGAAAAAGCCTTTCACATAAAATGTGGAAAAAGTCACTGTATATGTACAGTATCGACCTCAATGACCTCGTACCCCTGCACATCGATTCAGTACTGGTACCCCGTGTTTATCGACCTCAATGACCTCGTACCCCTGCACATCGATTCAGTACTGGTACCCCGTGTTTATCGACCTCAATGACCTCGTACTCCTGCACATCGATTCAGTACTGGTACCCCGTGTTTATCGACCTCAATGACCTCGTACCCCTGCACATCGATTCAGTACTGGTACCCCGTGTTTATCGACCTCAATGACCTCGTACCCCTGCACATCGATTCAGTACTGGTACCCCGTGTTTATCGACCTCAATGACCTCGTACCCCTGCACATCGATTCAGTACTGGTACCCCGTGTTTATCGACCTCAATGACCTCGTACCCCTGCACATCGATTCAGTACTGGTACCCCGTGTTTATCGACCTCAATGACCTCGTACCCCTGCACATCGATTCAGTACTGGTACCCCGTGTTTATCGACCTCAATGACCTCGTACCCCTGCACATCGATTCAGTACTGGTACCCCGTGTTTATCGACCTCAATGACCTCGTACCCCTGCACATCGATTCAGTACTGGTACCCCGTGTTTATCGACCTCAATGACCTCGTACCCCTGCACATCGATTCAGTACTGGTATCCCGTGTTTATCGACCTCAATGACCTCGTACCCCTGCACATCGATTCAGTACTGGTACCTCGTGTTTATCGACCTCAATGACCTCGTACCCCTGCACATCGATTCAGTACTGGTACCCCGTGTTTATCGACCTCAATGACCTCGTACCCTGCACATCGATTCAGTACTGGTACCCCGTGTTTATCGACCTCAATGACCTCGTACCCCTGCACATCGATTCAGTACTGGTACCCCGTGTTTATCGACCTCAATGACCTCGTACCCCTGCACATCGATTCAGTACTGGTACCCCGTGTTTATCGACCTCAATGACCTCGTACCCCTGCACATCGATTCAGTACTGGTACCCCGTGTTTATCGACCTCAATGACCTCGTACCCCTGCACATCGATTCAGTACTGGTACCCCGTGTTTATCGACCTCAATGACCTCGTACCCCTGCACATCGATTCAGTACTGGTACCCCGTGTTTATCGACCTCAATGACCTCGTACCCCTGCACATCGATTCAGTACTGGTACCCCGTGTTTATCGACCTCAATGACCTCGTACTCCTGCACATCGATTCAGTACTGGTATCCCGTGTTTATCGACCTCAATGACCTCGTACCCCTGCACATCGATTCAGTACTGGTACCCCGTGTTTATCGACCTCAATGACCTCGTACCCCTGCACATCGATTCAGTACTGGTACCCCGTGTTTATCGACCTCAATGACCTCGTACCCCTGCACATCGATTCAGTACTGGTACCCCGTGTTTATCGACCTCAATGACCTCGTACCCCTGCACATCGATTCAGTACTGGTACCCCGTGTTTATCGACCTCAATGACCTCGTACCCCTGCACATCGATTCAGTACTGGTACCCCGTGTTTATCGACCTCAATGACCTCGTACCCCTGCACATCGATTCAGTACTGGTACCCCGTGTTTATCGACCTCAATGACCTCGTACCCCTGCACATCGATTCAGTACTGGTACCCCGTGTTTATCGACCTCAATGACCTCGTACCCCTGCACATCGATTCAGTACTGGTACCCCGTGTTTATCGACCTCAATGACCTCGTACCCCTGCACATCGATTCAGTACTGGTATCCCGTGTTTATCGACCTCAATGACCTCGTACCCCTGCACATCGATTCAGTACTGGTACCCTGTGTTTATCGACCTCAATGACCTCGTACCCCTGCACATCGATTCAGTACTGGTACCCTGTGTTTATCGACCTCAATGACCTCGTGCCCCTGCACATCGATTCAGTACTGGTACCCCGTGTTTATCGACCTCAATGACCTCGTATCCCTGCACATCGATTCAGTACTGGTACCCCGTGTTTATAGTCAAGTTATTGTTACTCATTGTGTATTTATTCCTTGTGATATTATTTTTTCTACATTGTTGGGAAGGGCCCGTAAGCATTTCACTGTTACCCTACACCTGTTGTTAACAAAGCATGTGACAAATAAAATGTGATCTGATTTGGATGGAAACAGCACAGGGACACAAAATGAGAAAGTCCCCTTTTCTCGTCCCTATAACGGGAACTGACTGAACCTATCAAGAGCAAGTTGGAGTTGGACTGGAAAACATTCCCTAACCGGTCGGGAGCTGGTTTAGCTCGGAGCGAGGTGTGTGTTTGTTCAGAACCCGATCTGTCACAGTTGGCTGTGTTTACACAGGCAGCGTAATTTTGATATTGTCTTGACCAATCAGATCATCTTTTTTGCTGATATTTGGCCAAAAGATCAGAATTGGGCTGCCTGTGTAAACGCAGCCATATTGAGTTAGAGAGTGACAGAGGAGCCGAGAGGCGCAGGGCCAAGAGGCGCAGGGCCGAGAGGCGCAGGGCCGAGAGCGCAGGGCCGAGAGCAGAGGGCTGAGCAGCCGGGCGGTGGAGGACAGGTAAGACACTGCGTAGTGCACTATATGGAATAGGGGTGTGAGTTGAACAGTAGAAGAGGAGGGAGAAGGACCGACTCACCCTGGGCATGGTCTCCTTGGTGAACGTAAACGTGATGTTGGAACAGCTGTTGTCGTGGTAACCGGAGCTGGGGTGACATTTGGTGGTTGGTGGGGAGGAGGGGAGGCACTCCCCAAGATTCAGACACGGTCGGACAAAACACTGCTCCTCCCTGATTGGTACACAGCTCTGACCAGACCGACACCCGGCTCCGCCACCTCCGCTGCCTCGACCTTTGACCCCACCGCTGACCCGGCACGACTTAGGACCACACCACATCTGGAAAACAACGAGACAAAATACCCAATCAAGGTCCACACAATAAGACTCAAAAATCTACCTGGGTTCAAGTAGTATTTATTTGATTTCAAATAGTTTCAGCGTCAGATAGGCAGGTTGCACTTTTGTGACTATTCTATTGGTTCCATTGCACGAGGTAAGGTTCTTCGAGAGAAAACCCAGGTCGATAAAAGGTAAGAGAGTAGTTCGTACGTACCCTGGTACACACCACCTTCCCATTAAAACACTGACAGGTGTTGCAGTCCTCATCCCACTTAGCTCCTTCAGGGGTCAGACGACCGTTCACCGAGCACGGCCTCTGTGTCACTGAAACACAAGGACATAAAACAATCACAACGATGAAGGCTCTCCAGACTGACTGAGTTAACCAGCCTAACTGGCTGACTGAGTTAACCAGCCTACCTGACTGACTGACTGAGTTAACCAGCCTACCTTCCAGACTGACTGTGTTAACCAGCCTACCTTCCAGACTGACTGAGTTAACCAGCCTACCTTCCAGACTGACTGAGTTAACCAGCCTACCTTCCAGACTGACTGAGTTAACCAGCCTACCTTCCAGACTGACTGAGTTAACCAGCCTACCTTCCAGACTGACTGAGTTAACCAGCCTACCTTCCAGACTGACTGTGTTAACCAGCCTACCTTCCAGACTGACTGAGTTAACCAGCCTACCTTCCAGACTGACTGTGTTAACCAGCCTACCTTCCAGACTGACTGAGTTAACCAGCCTACCTTCCAGACTGACTGTGTTAACCAGCCTACCTTCTGTCTTGGGGACACAGGCAGCCTGTGTTAACCTACCTTCCTGACAGCGTGGTCCAGCTCTGTCTTGGGGACACAGGCAGCGATAGCCATTGATCTCATCAATACAGCTGGAACCAAAGATACAGGGAGAAGACTGGCACTCGTTGATATCTAAAACACACACAGGAGAGAATAAAACAGGGGTCAGGAACACTCTCGTTATGATCAACAAAGACAGTTCGATTTGTGAGCCGACTTCTCAAACCACAGCACAGTCACCAACAGACCAGCAAACAGTCACCAACAGACCAGCAAACAGTCACCAACAGACCAGCAAACAGTCACCAACAGACCAGCAAACAGTCACCAACAGACCAGCAAACAGTCACCAACAGACCAGCAAACAGTCACCAACAGACCAGCAAACAGTCACCAACAGACCAGCAAACAGTCACCAACAGACCAGCAAACAGTCACCAACAGACCAGCAAACAGTCACCAACAGACCAGCAAACAGTCACCAACAGACCAGCAAACAGTCACCAACAGACTAGCAAACAGTCACCAACAGACTAGCAAACCGTCTCTAAATCAGCCCAGATGTATTATCAATCTCCCCTCCTCCTCCACCAGACCCAGGATCTCCCTCCCTCCTCCTCCACCAGACCCAGGATCTCCCCTCCTCCTCCTCCACCACCAGACCCAGGATCTCCCCTCCTCCTCCTCCACCACCAGACCCAGGATCTCCCCTCCTCCACCAGACCCAGGATCTCCCCTCCTCCACCAGACCCAGGATCTCCCCTCCTCCTCCTCCTCCTCCTCCTCCACCAGACCCAGGATCTCCCTCTACATTAGAGCCATGATCATTAGCAGCATGTAGAGAGCTGCAGGCTGGACCTGCAGAACAAAGCCTTGTGAACAGACAGGAGGAATGTAGAAACCATCTGAAAGCCTTTCAGAGGGAAAACAATCTGAGTAATCACGGTCAGAGAGCACCGCTATGTGTGGGTGTGTGTAAAACAACACTGATTGGTTGATTAGCTGTTGGCCTCGTAAGCCAGTCTGCCCCAGTGTGTGTGTGTGTGTAATCCAGAGCCCAACAGTGACAGTGACAGGGCCAAGGCCAAGATCGAGGCTGGCCCGGTGAGGCCGGAAATGGCCCGATGCCCAAAGCTCCGATAATTAGCCGGCTAGACTGTCCCCACTCCTCATCCCCGGGGGAGAGAGGCAGGGGTGGGAGAGGGTGAGGCAGGGTGAAGAGGGGTGAGGGAAGATGGGTGAGGCAGGGGTGGGAGAGAGTGAGGGAAGATGGGTGAGGCAGGGTGAAGAGGGGTGAGGGAAGATGGGTGAGGCAGGGGTGGGAGAGAGTGAGGGTGAGGCAGGGTGAAGAGGGGTGAGGGAAGATGGGTGAGGCAGGGGTGGGAGAGAGAGGGTGAGGCAGGGTGAAGAGGGGTGAGGGAAGATGGGTGAGGCAGGGTGGGAGAGAGTGAGTGTGAGGCAGGGTGAAGAGGGGTGAGGGAAGATGGGTGAGGCAGGGGTGGGAGAGAGTGAGGGAAGATGGGTGAGGCAGGGTGAAGAGGGGTGAGGCAGGGTGAAGAGGGAAGATGGGTGAGGCAGGGTGAAGAGGGGTGAGGGGAGATGGGTGAGGCAGGGTGAAGAGGGAAGATGGGTGAGGCAGGGTGAAGATGGGTGAGGCAGGGTGAAGAGGGAAGATGGGTGAGGCAGGGTGAAGAGGGGTGAGGGGAGATGGGTGAGGCAGGGTGAAGAGGGGTGAGGCAGGGTGAAGAGGGGTGAGGCAGGGTGAAGAGGGAAGATGGGTGAGGCAGGGTGAAGATGGGTGAGGCAGGGTGAAGAGGGAAGATGGGTGAGGCAGGGTGAAGAGGGGTGAAGGAAGATGGGTGAGGCAGGGGAGAGAGAGGATGGGTGAGGCAGGGTGAAGAGGGAAGATGGGTGAGGCAGGGTGAAGAGGGGTGAGGCAGGGTGAAGAGGGAAGATGGGTGAGGCAGGGTGAAGATGGGTGAGGCAGGGTGAAGAGGGAAGATGGGTGAGGCAGGGTGAAGAGGGGTGAGGGGAGATGGGTGAGGCAGGGTGAAGAGGGGTGAAGGAAGATGGGTGAGGCAGGGGAGAGAGAGGATGGGTGAGGCAGGGTGAAGAGGGAAGATGGGTGAGGCAGGGTGAAGATGGGTGAGGCAGGGTGAAGAGGGAAGATGGGTGAGGCAGGGTGAAGGAAGATGGGTGAGGCAGGGGAGAGAGAGGATGGGTGAGGCAGGGTGAAGAGGGGTGAGGCAGGGTGAAGAGGGAAGATGGGTGAGGCAGGGTGAAGAGGGAAGATGGGTGAGGCAGGGTGAAGAGGGGCGAGGGAAGATGGGTGAGGCAGGGGAGAGAGAGTATAGGTAGTGTCAATACGTACTGATCCTGCAGTCTGGCCCAGCGAAGCCTGGAGCACATTCACATCGATACCAGTTATCACCATCTACACAGGTCCCACTGTTATAACTAGAGAGAGAGAATGAGTCAGTTATTCACATCTATACCAGTCATCACCATCTACACTGTTATAACTAGAGAGGAGAGAGAGAGAGGGGTCAGTTATTCACATCTATACCAGTTATCACCATCTACACAGGTCCCACTGTTATAACTAGAGAGAGAGAGGTCAGTTATTCACATCTATACCAGTCATCACCATCTACACTGTTATAACTAGAGAGAGAGAATGAGGTCAGTTATTCACATCTATACCAGTCATCACCATCTACACTGTTATAACTAGAGAGAGAGAATGAGGTCAGTTATTCACATCTACACTGTTATAACTAGAGAGAGAGAATGAGTCAGTTATTCACATCTATACCAGTCATCACCATCTACACTGTTATAACTAGAGAGGAGAGAGAGAGAGGGGTCAGTTATTCACATCTACACTGTTATAACTAGAGAGAGAGAGAGAGAATGAGGTCAGTTATTCACATCTATACCAGTTATCACCATCTACACTGTTATAACTAGAGAGAGAGAATGAGGTCAGTTATTCACATCTATACCAGTCATCACCATCTACACTGTTATAACTAGAGAGGAGAGAGAGAGAGGGGTCAGTTATTCACATCTACACTGTTATAACTAGAGAGGAGAGAGAGGGGTCAGTTATCACCATCTATACCAGTTATCACATCTACACTGTTATAACTAGAGAGGAGAGAGAGAGAGGGGTCAGTTATTCACATCTACACTGTTATAACTAGAGAGGAGAGAGAGAGGGGTCAGTTATTCACATCTACACTGTTATAACTAGAGAGGAGAGAGAGAGGGGTCAGTTATTCACATCTACACTGTTATAACTAGAGAAGAGAGAGAGAATGAGGTCAGTTATCACCATCTACGTCCCACTGTCAGTTTCAGTTCAACATTTAAGTCAGTC